>NC_142667.1:4338029-4645388 GCF_026168435.1 Sesamum indicum | reverse complement strand
CCATCAATAGGGCTTCTGTCCAAAATTTTGAAGCGAGATTAGCATGAAACATAAGTGATCTAGCAATCTGTAGAAGGTGTTGGTGCTTTCTCTACAACACCATTTTGCTGGGGTGTATACACACAAGTTCTCTGATGGATTATCCCTTTTTCATGAAGGAAATCTTGGCATTCCTTATTGATAAATTCAGTGCCATTATCAGTTCTAACTTGTTTTATTTTCGTTTCAAATTGCGTCAATACCATATTATAGAATTGTTCAAGCTTAGGTAAAGTCTGAGATTTATGCAACATTAAGTAGGTCCAAGTGCTTCTATTGTAATCATCAACGATTGTGAGCATATATTCATAGTTGTTAATAGAGTGATTTCTGTAAGGCCCCCACACATCTATATGTATTAGATCAAATATAGAATGAGCCTTGTTTTCACTATCTGGAAATGGCATTCTGTGCTGTTTAGCAAGAGGGCATGCTTCACAAACAATTTTATTAGTAGCATCATTTTTACAAAGTTTCATCTGTCTCAAGACATCCATACTAGTATGGCCTAACCTATAGTGCCATATGTTTTCATTACAATCAGAATTACAGCTGTTCATATTACATATGTATACATTCATGTTATCTGCAGTGGAGGGTGTAGTCTTTCTAAAGTCAGTAGGTATGTGAGCTGGTAGGTTCTTCTCTAGGACATAGAGTCTCCCTTGTCGTTTACCTACAACCATCACCCTCCTAGTCCATAGGTCTTGCACAATGCAATTTTGATCTGTGAAGTGAACACTATAATGGCCATCCTTGCACAGTTTATTAACAGAAAGAAGGTTATGCTTAAAGTTAGAAACATATAAAACATGTTTGAGAATAATGTTTTCAGAAACTTGTACATCTCCAGCAATCTTGACAATATGATTGAACCCATTAGGGAGTTTAACATAGACTTCTTTGTTCAAAATGTGGAGGTTTTTAAAGGCTTTTATAGAAGCACACATGTGGGCCGAAGCACCACTATCAATAATCCAAGTATCATTAGAGATAGGATTTTTACCTGCATAACCTTGGATGTCTGAGAAATTAGAGCTTATCTGGCTACAGCTTTGGTCTTGCATAACCTTGAGCACTTCTTTCTTGATGATTTCTGACAGGCTTCTGTCATTTGCAGTTCTAAAGGAGCTCTGCAGGTCACTTATTTCTTGCTCTGTTATGGCATTCATAGCCCTTGGGTTGAATGGTCTGCCTGCAGCTTTTCTCTAGTCAAGAATTGCTTTGTACCAGTCAGGGAAGCCTATCAGCTCAAAACATCCTTCCTTTGAGTGCCCTTTCTTCTTGCAGTGTTCGCATTGCAATTGTCTTTTGTCCACAGATGTCCATTTCTTTGCATTTCCTTTTATGCTTTCTTGTTTTCTTGGTTCAAATACCTGTGCAACCATGACACCCTCCTTGTCTAATTCAGAAACGCCAGAGTTGATTTCTCTTTGTTTCTCAACTCTATGTACCATAGAGTAGGCCTTCGCAGCAGTCGGCAATGGGTCCATTAATAGGATCTGGTTCCTTACGTGATTGTAGGCATCACTCAGCCCCACGAGGAATTGGATCAATTGATATGAAGTCGCTCTATCAGCCAATTTCTTGCTTGTCCCACAGGTACACACCGGCAGGGGATCCAATGTTGCCAATTCGTCCCAGAGCTTTTTAAGTTTTGTAAAATAAGCGGCTACAATCATGTTCTTCTGTGATACAGAGGCAATATCTCTTTGTATCTGATAGAGGAGGGGTCCGTTGCTATCGCCAAATCGTGTTTCAAGCTCCACCCATAAATCTCTGGCAGATTCCGCATACAAGAAAGCTTGTGCAATTTCTTTTGCAATGGCACTTAGAATCCAAGAAAATACCATGCAATCATTCTTGTTCCACGCCTTAATGGCTTCTTTCCCTTCTGTAAGTTTTTGGTATGTTCCATTGATGAAGCTGAGTTTTTCTTTGGCTCCAAGAGCTATTTTTATGGACCTTGCCCACGTCAAATAATTGTTGTCGTTTAATGGCGCTGACACGAGATTCATTCCAGGTTGGTCGTTTCCTTGAGGTTTCATGTTGATATATTCAGTAGAGTTTTTCTCTTCCATGGTGGTTTTTGTCATCCGTTTTCTAAGCTCACGGACTGAAGTAGAAAACAGGAAGTAATTGGTGTAGCAATTTGAAGATTGTGTGTTGTATTCAGAGCCTAACCTGCTCTGATGCCATGTTGAAATACAGAGAAACAGGCATGGATATGGAAAACTGAATCAAGCAAATGAATTCTTGAAAAAAAACAAAGACAATCGGGTATTGAATGTTCAACCAGATGTATTATCTGTTATATCAAGTTACAAGAGGATGAAGTCTCATATATATACACAGTTGGGCTTCAACTAACTAAAAACCTCTAAATTGCTTAAAATAAAAAAATGGATTGCAAATGTTGCCAGACTGAGAAACACGACTTCTTCAGAGGAAAAGAATCTACAGTCCTTCTTATTCAAACTGATGAGCCTGTAGCTTGCTTTCTAGTTGCAGCTACATTTTTTTTTTACCTGGAATTTGATTACACTTTCTTCACTATTTTCCTGGTGGCTATAATGTTGTGGCCCAGATGATGAATCTGGCGCTTAGTCCTGCCACCAGAACAAAAGTAGTGCCGCCGCCAATCCAGAATGGTTCAACTCCAGCTACTGTTAAAACCAAACTATGCAACAAATACAGCAGGACAGAAGGTTGCAAATACCATGATAAATTCCACTTTGCTCATGGGGAGTGGGAGCTTGGCAAACCTATCATACAAGCTCAGGAGGATCCTCGTGCCATTGGAGCTATTCCTGGCTGCTTTGTTGCTCGAGCAAAGCCACCTGTACCAGGACCTGCAGGCAGTTTTAGTGCCTCAGCTACTACCAAGATCAGTGTGGATGCTTCCCTAGCTGGTGCCATCATTGGGAAAGGCGGAGTGAATTCCAAGCAGATAAGCCGGCAAATGGGAGCCAAGTTAGCTATCCAAGAGCACGAGACAGATCCAAACCTTAGAAACATTGAGCTCGAGGGTACATTTGAACAAATTAAGCAAGCAAGTGCAATGGTGAGAGAACTGATTATTAGTATTGGTTCAGTTGGTGGCCCTGCGAAGGCCATTGGAGGCCCTGGAGGTCATGCTACCCCCGGGAGCAACTTCAAGACCATGCTTTGTGAGAACTTCTCCAAAAGGTCCTGCACATTTGGAGATAGGTGCCATTTTGCCCACGGGGCAGCTGAGCTACGCAAAACAGGGATTTAAGTGTCTACTTCTCGTAACACTGTTGTGCCATTTCATGTGGTTTCTTTCCAGAGTTTTGGCTATGCGATTTGTGATGTTTTGACATTAAAACACTGATGTAGCAGAGTTAATGTCACCTATTGAAGAGCTATTTAGACTAACTAGTTTATTATCAATTGCAATTATGGTTCTTTGTTATGCAAGGATGGGATATATGGCTTGTATTTCAATTTAGGGGCCTTGGGTATGTTAATTGTTTTCTTTCATCTCTTCTCGGTAGGCAATAGGATTGGTGTTGGTTGTCTTGTTTATGACTGAAAAATGTACTTGGGTTTGCTTATAGTTCCATTCCCGCATAATGTTTTGATGTTGTAAGGTGTGAACCCCCAGTGATATCTCTTTCACAAAATAAATCCTAGCCAACTATTATAGAAATTATATGGAATACTAAACTCCTTAATACGAACCAAAATATAAATAATGAATATAATAAAAATAAAATGAAATAAAGAACAAATATGAGATTTGAGAAACGGCTCAGGATGTCGCCAGATCCAATCACAGAGGTTCGAGTTCCTTTGTCACTGAGACTTATACACTACGAGAAAAGGGCCAAACCCATGGTTACACTATTGGAAATCACTTCGACAGATCACGGAGACCTTGCCTCTCACAACCGGTCACAAAGACCCACTACTAGGATCACTTAGCATAGTATGAGAGGATGAAGAAGAGTGAGTATGTTGTGTCTTGGGCCCGAAGGGTAGAACCCCTTTTATCAGAGAACTAAAACCGTAGAAATGGAAGATTACGGTGGCTTTCGATAAGCCATTAAGTTGGCTATGGAAGGCCACCACCATTCTAGGTGGAGAAGGAAGGAAAGACAATCCATGGCAGAAATAGAGAGAAAGGGAGGAAGAGAGAAACTGTCGGCGCACAAAGAAGAGGGGGAAAGTAGCAGTCATTAGGGTTAGGTCCATATATATATAGGATAAGGGTTATGGGTCGGGTTACCGATAGTGGGCCGGGTAGTATAGGTGGGCAGCCGGGTGGGTTTGGGTCTTTTCTCTGGTGGGCAGCCGGGTGGGTTTGGGTCTTTGCTCTGGTGGGCCTACCATATAAGTCATTTGCGCCATATAAACTTTACATACTCCACCTTGGACCAATGATCCTTAACAGGAACTTGGTTTGGAGTACTCTTGGATCTGGCGAACTTCATCATAGCCAGAAACAGGGACCCTCCACTCATGTACCTGCAAAGAAACACAACTAAGACAGAAGAAAAGTTAGTCAGGGACTAATCTCATAATTTTTAGACAAGTAGTGAATTTATCCACAAGTAAGCATTTGGTCCCCATATCTGCAGGGTTTTCCTCAATTTTGATCTTTTCCAGCTTTATGACTTCCTCCCCAACGATGTCATGGATGAAATGAAACGTAACATCTATATGTTTTGTGCGATCGTGAAAAACAGGGTTTTTGCAAAGCTGAATAGAAGATTGACTGTCCGAAAAAACAACTAGTTTTTCTTTTGAAAAACCCAATTTCTTTTATAAGACTATCTAGCTAAATGGCTTCCTTAAAGGCTTCAGTAGTGGCAATATATTCTGCTTCAATAGTTGATAAAGCGACTATGTGTTGTAGTTGAGATTTCCAACTAATGTATGCACCGCAAAAAGTAAACACATAAGATGTAGTGGACTTACGACTATCCCTATCATTTGCATAATTTGAGTCCACATATCCAACAAGTTGAGTGTAATCAGAGTTTCTAGAAAAAGTAATGCCAATATCAACAGATCCACGCAGATTTCTAAGCAAACATTTCAATGCTTCCCAATGGGGTGATCCAGGATTGACATGTACCTACTAAGACAACTAATGGCATATGCAATATCAGGCTTTGTGCACACCATAAGATACATGATGGAACCAATAACATTAGAATAGGGAACTTTTTCCATTTTAGCCTTTTCAGAATCTGTTTTGGGAGATTAGTCTTTGCAAAGTTGAAAATGTGTAGCTAAAGGTACAGATGCAGGTTTAGCATTTTCCATGGAAAAGTTTTTCAAAACAGACAAGATATATGATTTCTGGTTTAAAAGAATAATAGAGTTTTCTCTATTTCTAGAGATGTTCATCCCAAGAATTTGTTTTGCATTTCCAAGATCTTTCATTTCAAAAACATTACAAAGTTGTTTTTGCAAATCACAGATGAGATGAGGATTAGGGCTAGCAATAAGCATGTCATCAACATAAAGAACAAGAAAAATAGGTGAAGTATGCACATACTTAAAATAAAGACAGTGATCATAGTGACTCCTATTGAACTTTAAAGAATGCATGATTGAGTCAAATTTCTTATTCACTGTCTCGGTGATTGTTTTAAACCATATAACGACTTTTTCAGCAAACACACATAATCAGGCTTGGATTTATCAACAAAACCAGCAGGTTGATTCATGTAAATATTCTCATCCAAATAACCATGTAAGAAAGCAGTTTTAACATCCATTTGTTTGAGTTCCCAATTGTAGTGTGCAGTGAGAGTAAGAATAACATGAACAGTTGTGTATTTAACAACAGGAGAAAAATTTTTGTTGTAATCTATCCCTTTTTTTAGTGTAAACCCCTTAGCCACTAGCTTAGCTTTGTATTTAATAGGATTTTCTTGTTTGATTTTATAAATCCACTTGCAGTCTACTATGGAGGCACTTTTTGATTTTGGAACTAAAATCCAGGTTTTGTTTTCTTTTAAAGACTTCATTTCTTCGTTCATGGCACTAAGCCACTGCTTGGATTTCATAGCCTCATCAGTGGTACTAGGTTCAGTCATTTCAGTATTAAGAGTTATTTCAAAATCTCTAAGTTTTACAGGATTTGTCTTTTTTTGTCCCTAGCAAGCTAATAGTTTTCTAATGGGTTTGGTTCTGGATTTTCAGTCTCATTTTCAGGTTCAGATTCTAATGTGTTTTCTAACTCTCCCTTCTGTTGGTTATCCCCTAAGTTATTCTCCACCTTGTTAAAGGTTTTCTCTTTTTCCATGGGTTGTGTTTTATCTAGGCAAGTCATTTCGTTTTCATTAAACGTCGCATCTCTACGTACCAAAACCTTGAAACCGGGTTTACTACGTACCCAAAGTCTGTACCCCTTAACCCCTACATTTTATGGCCCTAGGTTCTAACTTATCAACAGTTTGATTAACAAATGCAGAGCATCCAAAAACACGTAAAGCAGATAAGTCAAGAATTTTACCAGTCCAAACATGTTCAAGAGTTTTTCCAAATAACGGTATAGAGGGAGACATATTTATCAAATGAGCAGCAGTAATAGCAGGTTCAACCGAAAATGATTTAGGCAAACCAGAACTTATAAGTAAGCATCTAACTTTATCAAGCAATGTATGATTCATTCTTTCAGCAACTCCATTTTGTTGGGGGGTGTAGGGGCCGGTTTTGTGCCTTTTTGTTCCATGCTTATCACACAAGTCAGAAAAGCTTTGATTACAGAATTCTAAGTCATTATCAGTGCGAAGAGACTCTAACCTTTTACCTGTTTGATTTTCAACCAAAACCCTCCATGTTTCAAATTTCTCAAGCACTTCGGATTTGTGTTTTAAGAAAACGAAAACTTTTCTTGAAAAATTATCTATGATAGAAAAGATTCGATTACCACCACAAGTAGACACATTCGAAGGTCTCCAAATGTCAGCATGCACATAATCAAGAATGCAAGTAGACATGGAAGGGTTTGGGGAGGGTGAAGCAGGGAAATGCACTTTATGATGCTTACCAAGAACACAATCATCACAAAAATCCATTTTCTCAATGTTTTCATTCAAAATTCCATCCTTCTTTAAAAAATCAAGTCCCTTTTGACTGATATGACCAAGTCTCTTATGCCAGAAAGCAGTTAAATCAATTTAGAGACAGATGACAGTGCATATATAGAGATTACGCTTTCGTTCAACTTTGAACATAATTAATGAACACTTCATAATTTTCATGAGGCCTTTGCCCCATCTACCCTCAAGACCATCTTCCTCTAATGCAGCACATGAAATAAGATTATGGCTTAAATCAGGAACATATCTGACATTTTTCAAGGTTAACCTATAACCTTCTTTAAAACACAAAGAGATGTCACCAAGACCCTCAATTTCATATTTCTTTTCATTAGCCATAGAGACAAAACCTGCATGCTCATATCTAAACTTAGAGAAGATTTCTTTGAAAGGACTCATATGAAATGTGAAACCAGAATCAATCAACCATTCATGCTTATCAAAGGAATTCATAGAATTTGCTTCACAGGCAACAAAGACTTCACCATTGTTATCATCAGAAACATTATTAGCCTTTCCTTTTTCTTCATATCTATCTCGATTATCCTTTTTAGGTTTTCTACAATCCTTAATGTAGTGCCCTTTTATACCAAAGTTATAGCAGCATCTTTCTCTGATTTTATCATCTTTATAGGAGTTTTTCCTAGGTTTAGATTTACTCCGACTTCCACTTTTGCTTTTACTCCTACTTCTGCTTCTGTTATTATATCTAGAGTTTCTAAACTTAGGTCTTCCCCTAACAGAATTAACCTCATGTTGGTTTTGACTAGGTTTATTAGCCCTAAGATCCATTTCCTTACTCTTAAGTCCATTAACTACAATTTCAATATTAACACTATCTCTACCATACTTAATAGCAGCCTTCACATCAGAGTAAGTTTCAGGTATAGCATTAAGCAAAACAATGGGAGAATATTCATCAATGTTTTTGTCACCAGTGAGTTTAATGTCCTGTATCAGCTTTGTAAATTCATCCAAGTTTTCATCAATATTCTTAGACAAGTCAAGTTTATATCTGAAAAACTTTTCCAATAAAAACAGTTTACTAGGCAGGGAGGTTTCAGTATAAAGCTCTTCAAGTTTTTCCCACAATTATTTAGAAGAATTTTGTTTACCAACTTTTCTCAAAACAGTATTAAACAAGTTTAAAATGATGGATGAATAAGCATACTCGTCATTTTCTATTTTTTCTCTTCAGAAATATTTTCCAAATATTTTTCGTCAATAGCCCTTAAAAACTTTTTGCTGAATCAAAATGCCTTTCTTTTTCTATTGCCAGATTCAGAAATCACTCTTTCCATCAAAAGGTTGTAGGTTATATCCGACCATAAAAAAAAATGAGTTTTAGAAAAGGTTTTCAGCAAGTTGTGATTATTAAAAAATGTTTTTAACAGGTACTCACAGTAATAAGTCACAGAAATACCAGATTATTAAAAAATCACGACAGATTGCAAGAAAGAGTCAAATAAATCGAGGATGGCAGTTTAATCAAGGGACTCGACAAAATCACAAAAATTACTGAGAAAGTAGTAAATGTATAGGATCACGAAGAAGAATGCAACAAATATATAAGATCACAGTAAGCAGCAGAAAATGAGATATATGTCGCAATAGATTTATGAGTTCACAGCAGAACTATAAGAATAAAAAAGATCACAAAAATCAACCGATTAAAAATAAGGAGATCACAACAGAAATAGCAATCACACAGATCTAAAGAGATCACAGCATATCGATATAATCACAGCAGATCAACAATAACAAGGTCCCAAAATAACGAATCCGAGGCTCACCAACCTAAGTCCCATCTAGATACCCGATGACCTCAAGGGTCCGGCCAAGAGGGATATTAGGGGGTTTTAACCGCGGTAAAGAGATAATAGAGTAATAAAGATCCAACAGTAATATAGAATAGAGATATCAACGAAAATAAAAAGGAGGGGTTTCAGAGGTTACCACCACCGGAAGCTTTCGGATCAGAGACGACTCTAATACCACTGTAAGGTGTGAACCCCCAGTGATATCTCCTTCACAACAAAAATCCTAGCCAACTATTATAGAAATTATATGAAGTACTAAACTCCTTAATACAAATCAAAATATAAATAATGAATATAATAAAAATAAACTGAAATAAAGAACAAATCTGAGATTTGAGAAATGACTCAGGATGTCGCCAGATCCAATCACAGAGGTTCGAGTTCCTTTGTCACTGAGACTTATACACCATGAGAAAAGGGCCAAACCCACGGTTACACCACTAGAAATCACTTCGACAGATCACGGAGACCTTGCCTCTCACAACCGATCACAAAGATCCACTACTAGGATCACTTAGAATAGTATGTGAGGATGAAGAAGAGTGAGTATGTTGTGTCTTGGACCCGAAGGGTAGAACCCCTTTTATAGGGAGAACTAAAACCGTAGAAATGAAAGATTACGGTAGCTTTCCATAAGCCATTAAGTTAGCTATGGAAGGCCACCACCATTCTAGGTGGAGAAGGAAGGAAAGACAATCCATGGCAGAAATAGAGAAAAGGGGAGAAAGAGAGAAACTGTCGGCGCACAAAGAAGAGGGGGAAAAATAGCAGTCATTACGGTTAGGTCCATATATATATAGGATGATGGTTATGGGTCGGGTTACCGGTAGTGGGCCGGGTAGTATAGGTGGGCAGGTGGGTGGGTTTGGGCCTTTGCTCTGGTGGGCCTACCATATAGGTCATTTGGGCCATATAAACTTTACAGATGCTGTCAGCACCATAAAGGTGGCTATCAAAAATGACTGCACCAGCCAAAAACAAGTGAAATTGTAGTTCTGAAGAAATGCCAATCTTTTTCTGGTTTGTTTTCAAATCTTATCCGTTCGAATCTTTTTATCCCCAAACTCTTCAAGTAATTTAATACAAAGAAACCAGATTTTCGAGCCGTTAAAAATTATATTTGAGAATCAAAGAGAGAGAGAGAGAGAACACTTGTGCTTGTTTTTTTTAGGGCTTAAAACAATTTTGATCCCGTAACTTCACCGATTTCTCATTTTTGTCCCCTAATTTTCAGATTCTCATTTTAGTCCCGTATCTTTTTAAATTTTCTCAGTTTCATTCTCCAGCCAAATTAGTGACCATTTTGCCCTTCTTAGGAAAAATGAATATAGTCCACACACATGCCCTAGTTTGGCCCATCATGCTTCCGAAATATAACTAAGCCTCTATAAATTCATACCTTGGCTTGACCGCCTTGCTTCCGGGTATTCCAAGTCCTCGGTTTTACAGACATCTTCCAACCACACAACCGCAGCTGATGGTTCGCAGATACTTGGCTCCTTCAGTAACAAAACAGCACAGCCCTATTTCGTTTCCTACCTTAGGGCGTAAAAGGTGTTTCAAAATAGAGACTTAATAGTATTTTTGGATAAACAAGTGGAACAAAAGCCTTTCTTTATTGAAGAAATATTGGGAATATTACATAGATACTATTCCTCCATTGGAGGAGACAACTGTTTAGCCTCTCATAGGATAGAGGACTAGACTCATTGGGGAAACCCCCATAAACTGAAAGATTAAAATACTAGAAAGGTTGAAAACACTCAGAATAAATGCTTTGAAGAGTAGGAGAAGTTTTTTTTATAATCCCCTTCTGCTTCATTGCCTCTTTATTTATAGGCGTCGCGGACTTGAAATTCGGACTCCAAACTTGTTTCTGTGATTACGTCATTGCGTTCGTCATCGCCTTGTGATTTCCAGCTGTCTGTCATAATGGTTTGTCGGTCACATGATTTCCAGTTTGCTGCTTTGCTGACTGTTGGCTTTTGTTATTTTCTGCCGACAGTCTTATCTCTCGATTTTACATCGTTTAACTTTTACTTCTCTTGGTAAAAATTTTTCTCTTTCCCTTATCTTGGTCCAGTTCGGGTTTATTTTTCGTGACCCGAATCTTTGTCCCGAAAAGGGGCTTTTCTTGTTTCTAGCAGCAAGGGCACAAATGGTTATGCCATTGCCCAACATGCAACATGTTGCACGTCTTCATCCTTGTGGCTTCGGTTGCCGGCAGCTTATTTTCCCAGATTAACATCCTCTTCTTTTCGAATAAGCTTTCAGCAAACTCCGTGCTTTTCCCTGTCATGGAATTTAACAGGAATGATCCATTCACTTTGTTTGAGAAAATCTTGAATGGATACTTGACTTTGTCCATCTCTGTGAGACAGATCCATAGTCCCCAAGCTCTCCTAGTAGAGATACTATCTTCACTAATGACTGATACCAAGGGAGCTTCTCCTGAGGCAGCTTTGATTTTGTTGAAAACTACCATATCTGGCCTCTGCAGCTTCATGAAATGGAATGCTGGATGAGACCCCTTTCCTGCAGTTTCTGGAGCTACTGAAACAAATTTTATCTCCAGAATATCGCCTCTTTTCAAGTGGGGGTTGTTTTGCCATGAATCAAAGACTGCCCTACTAATCCACTCTGGAAGCTTTGAGATTTCCGGAAAGCTCGGCGACATAGTATGAACTGAAGCTCCAAAATCATACCATTCTCTAACATCTTCTGGTTTAGACCCTTCTAACACCCAGACTCTATTATATTTTCCGAATGTTTCGATAATGGTCTTGCCTGGATTGACTCCTTTGTGGGAGATTAATTTTTCCCACATACGCTGATAATCCTAGCAAGCAGAAGAAGATATTAATTCGTTAGTATTAGCCTTAGAGGTGCCTGTCATTGGCCTAAGGCTAATCTCTCCCTCTTTAACCCCAGAGGTGCTGGACTTGAACCTATAGGAGTTTGCACTTCCTGTGATTCAATTGTTGCCGTTTTCACCAGAGTCTGGTGATGGCCTTGTGCAATCGGTACTTGAATCCGACGCTACAGGTGTAGAGCCCTGTACTCTAAAGGCATGTTTTGGGTCATGCTCCCTTAACTCGTGAGTCATCCCCGAAGGTGACGCCTTCCGAATTGGTTCTCGTAAGTCGTTCCATAGCGAGGTGGATGCTAATAAGGAACTCCTTATTGCGACCTGGACAGTGTCCAGATCAGCTCTTTGGATTTGTCCAGCAACTTGGGCGTTAACCGCTAGCTGTCCGAACTTTCTGTCAAGCTCCTCGAGGTTTTTCCGAAGGTGCCTGAGTCTCAATATGATGGAGTTTGCTTCATATGCCTCCATCTCTCATTAGGAAATCTGCAATAACGTTTTCATGAGATTTTATAACGACAATATTATAACAATAATATTGGCATTCTGTTTGCCATCTGATAATACGAGCTTTCTCTATTTTTTTGTTCTAATTTATTCTTTAAGAAAGCCTTAACATTAGTATTATCAACCTTTAAAGTAAATTCTTTAGCAAGTAAAAATAAAGACCATTTTTTGAAAGCCTTCCAAACCGCAAAGAATTCTTTCTCATTTATGTGCCAAACTTTGGCTTGTTGTTCTGAGAACAACCCTCCGGTATATCTACAAGGTTATTCCCCTGTAGTTGTCTTCTTCATGAGCACTGCCGCCCATCTGTAATTATTGGCATCTGTGTAGACTACCAATTCATCCCCGTCTTGCAGTATAGCAAGCTTTGGAAGGTTATTGCAAATTTGTTTCAACTCACGAACCCTTTTGGTGTGGATTTCTTCTCATTTCCACTTTGAACTCTCCGTTTCTTTCAGCAGTGGTCGGAAATCCTTTCTGTATCTTGCAAGATCCTTAATGAAGATTCCTGCAAAATTAACAACTCCCCAGAAGATTTGTAGTTGCTTCTTATCTTTGAGTACATCTGGAAAATTGCGGATTTTCTCCACAATATGGTCTTGCAACTCAATTCCTATTTCGTCAATAAGGATTCCTAAAAATTCAATCTTATTAACTGCAATAGTAGCTTTCTTTTCAAAAAGTACTAAACTTTCCCTATAGCATGCATCAGAAAATATTTCAAGATGTTTAATATGTTCCTTCATGTTTTTTGATGCAATCAATATGTCGTCAATATTGACAAACATGAATTCAAAGTAATCTTTAAAAAGATGATCCATTTTTCTTTGAAATATCTGGGTGCGTTAGCTAAACCCATTGGGAGCACATTCCAGATATATTGTCCCTGTGGTGTGGAGAATGCAGTGAATTTTTTTAATTCATTCTCCATCTTAATCTGATAAAACTCAAATTTGCAATCGAATTTAGAAAACACTTTTGCTCCTTTAATGCAATCAATTAAGTGTTCTCTACTACGAACGTAATAACCATCAAATTCTAATATCTTATTAATACTTTGATAGTTAATAACCAACCTGGGTTTACCTCTCTTTATTTCACTATGATTTCTTACCAGGAATCCAGGGCTACTGTAGGTAGAGACTCCGGGTTCAATGAGTCCAAGACTGATATGCTCTTTGATTATCATCTGCATATCCTTCTTTTCCTCCATGTTCATCTAAACAGGTTTGTATCGAACATACTCGTATTTGCATTCATCTTTGACCTTCAGAGTAGCTTCGATCTTGTTCCTATCCCACCAAGCCAAAGGATTTTCATTGAAATTCCTCTGGATGAGCCTCTTGACATTCTCAAGAGAAAGCCTGCTTTCTTCGCTAATATCTAGCGATTTCATTTCCAATAGTGCTTCTTTAAGGTTCAGAATTTCCTCCTTGGATTGCTTATAGAAGCTATCGCTATCTATGAGTCCCTGCTGCCTGAAAGACGAAAGGACCTTACCAAATTTCCTCTTATCCTACATTTTTAGATAAGTTAATCTAGCATCAATATCACCACGTTTGCTGCGAAAATTTATTGGCATTATCCTGTTAAATGCCTTTTCTCTTCGCAACACCTGTATCTCACTACCACAGTTAGTAGTAAAGATTAACAGATTCCTTTGATTATCCTGCATATATCTTGCAAATGTTTGAATAAAATTGTTACCTAGCAGGATATCGGCTCCTGTATCATGAAAGTAAATAGGAGGTGTTTTTACCCTAAACCAGGGTGATCCAAATGCTCCTCCAATCATGATCTTGGCTTCTCGTATTCCCTTATTGAGTATCAGGATTTTTTGTGAAAAATCCCTTCCTACAATAACGGGTAAGGTTTCCCTTGCTTCCTTAGGAAAAACTCCAGGTTTTGCCGTGCAAATTCCTGATCCTGAATCAATATAAGCTGCAAAATATTCTGTCTTATATTGATCATACAACATACCAACAGATATGTATATGGAAAAGGGACTCGTCATTCAATCCTTATGGTAACACCCTCAAGACTGAATTCCATTCTGTTACCTTTTCTTCCCCATGGTTTATGATCTTCGAGGAAACTTAACCCCAAAGTCATACTCCCATTTTCTCGTCCTGCAACACCTACAACCAAAATTTCATGGCCTGCTATTTCTAGCATGCCTTCATATTTTCCAACAACAGGTTGCTGCAAATGATATAAGTCATCACAAGGGAAATAATTTTCTTTCTTAGTGATGTCAAATATAACTTGTATTTCTTTCCATCCTTCAGGGCATCTAAGTTTTACATTATCTACCCTAATCTCTTGAGGAGTTAAAGCCTTTAATAACTCTTTCTCCTTTCCTTTGTAGCCTATAATCCTATCTTCTGAAAAGGACATCCGGCTACTAAACTCAGTCCTGGAGCTAAGTGTCCGATCTAAGACTGGGTGATCTTTTATAATAATATCAACACCACCTATTCTAGGTATCCTAATAGGATCTGGTGCCATCACCTTAGCGAACTCCTTGAAAATTCTAGAAATCTCAATATACTCTTTCCTAAGGAACAAATCTGAATGATGGGTATTGGAAAGGGCATATGCAATTCTATAGGTTATAGAATACGGTCTATTTCCTTCTTTCATTAGATCTTTTCTTTTAAAATCTTGATGAAGGGTTAAGACTCTACTGAAATCTTGGTCTGCTAGGTTGTATGCAATCCTAGGATGAATGTCAAACATCAATTTACCAGCATACAAATTTCCTATCATTGTTCCAAGACAACCATCTCTTAAGTTATTAATTCTTCTATCCATTATCGATAAATGTATTTCTGAATCAATTCCTTCCTTAAAAGTTGCTTTTATTACTACTTCAATAGTCCCTATATGGATCCATTTCATAGTAATAGCTACTTCTTCTCTAAACTTACTCAATTCTTCAAGAATTTCTTCTTTAGGAATTAACTGCATTTCCATCACATTACCAGTAAGTTCCATAGGTATAGCAAACTCACCTGAACTTACTTTGTAGATTATGTGATGCTTCCTTTGGTTCAGTCCTATCTGGTTTAGGACATTCCCAATTCCCCCAATCCTAAATCCATCGTATGGGCTGAGGTTGGAATCTTGTCGCATGATTCTTTCCATGGTTTTGTTTGATACCGTCATTCTGGAAAAGAATCCTGATATGCTTTCAGACGTTTGAAGCCTATCTCCCTCGTTGTAATTATTCTGACTCGGTTGAAGATCCATCTGAATCAGTCTCTATTTCCTCTTCATAGACGCTTTCGTCTGAAAGAAGGTCTTCGAATTGGTAGATGGGTACCAAATCGCCATAGTATACTGCATCTAGGATATCATCTGTGGCTTCAAATTTTCTCACTTCACCACGTTTCTGCGGGCAGTCGGGAGATATATGCCCTTTTGCTCCGCAAGTCCAGCAATTGCAGTATTTCAAACTTTCATTGACTCGGGTATGGGCTCGTCTGAAAGTTCTTCTTGTAGGGGTTCTTCCAGTGGATCTTGCATCTGTTCGTCTAGATCCCTGGGATGAAACCCTTGTTGGTCCTGTTCTCTGTCCAGATTTGTATGTTCTGGCTTCGGATTTCGACCACCATGATCTCCGCCGGGAAAAGGTTCTCCTGGAACTCCTAGGGTAGGAGTCACTATTCTGTTTCTTCCTTTCCCTTGGCTCACTTGATTCTCCTATAATAGTTGGAAAATTATTATTATCACAATAGAGGGGTTCGTTTGATTTTACCTCTCAGTCTTTTCATATTCTTCTGGATGGATGCTTGATAACACCAATCCTTTAGTTTGTCTTTAAGGAAAGACATTCTTTGCGCCACTGAATCTAGATGTCCTTCAGGTACTTTGTATGACTGGATCAACATTTCCCTCCATGGACTGCATATCTTTGCGAAGAACAATGGAGCTGCTACTTCCGTTGCTACTCCACTCTGCAAGAAATACTTGGCGAAACCAATAGATGTATTCATCGACTGCACAAATACTCCTAAGTTCAAGGCTGAAGAGAGCCTGTGCATATTCTCTAGCCTTTTCTGCTCTACTTCCTTCGAAGTATCCATCTCCGATGAAGTGTATCTTGATAAGCCTTCCTAGCCGGTCTGCTATTGCGCCTTCCGAATCTCCGGCAAGGATGTTGGCTTTGGTATCTTCTGGGGCTATAAGTTTACCAATCCCTCTAAGCTCAACTCTACAAACTTTATGAAGTTTTCTTTGTCAAGCTCTAGGGTAGTTGTTGCTATCTTGATTGCCGCAACCTATTCGTCTATCAGTTTCTCGATATTTTCAAAATCGATAATATCCAGGTTTAGTATAGCGCCATATGGATGTAAGGGCTGGAGCATGGTCCTTGCCCAAGGTGTATTCTCCGGCACTCTCTTTGGATTTCTTCCTGGATTTTCTTTAGCCTAGTCCCCACAAACGTTGGAGTGGCATTAGTGTGGAAATCCGCACTTTCTCTCATCGGTTGATCCTGTGGAGGATCATTAGAAAATGATCTCATTTGTTTGGATATTGACTAAATCCACGATCCCGAGTTGGGAAAAGGATTCTGTCAATTCTTGTAGATCTGATAGATCTGCTCTTGTTACTTCCATTATTTTATAGATCTAATAGAAGCAATAATCAGATCTTCTCTTGACTTCGGCTTTGGAATCTCCGTGGCCTTCCCCTTCTGGTGTAGAAGAGGTACTGTTCCAAAGGCGTCCCTGATTTGCTCCTGTCTGGATCTAGATGTCTCAGCGCTCTCTCGTTGATTTCCTTTTAGATCTGCAATTTCTGTCTTCAGATCTGTAATGCCCTTGTGTAGATCAAGAAGAATCTTAAGGACCTCGTCCACCTTTTGGCTCAGGGATTCTATTTTCATAGGTATATGTATTAACCTATGTCCATAATCTTGAACCGTCTTTTGTATCTCCCTCAGATCTTGGGAAATCTTTGATGTATCGGACTCGAGTTCTTCCCAATCAGTCATAATTTTTAGAACTGAAATTATGTAGGAATTTACCCGTTCCGTTTCTCCTGGCTGGGATTCTACCATGGACTTCAGTGGAGTGTAGACGTCTCACTACATTTCCTGGTAGTACTTGTCGAACTTCAAAATTTCTCAGCCACTCTTGTTCCTCTTCTGGCGTGAGAAGTTTTGGATCAATCCTCTTGGGACCGTTGTCACATTTGTCAAGAATTTCCATGAGAAATTCTCTTCTTTGTATTTTCAAAATCTGGAAATATTCCCTGTTTTCATAGTAACTCGAACTTTCGTTCGGTACCATTTTTCTTGAAAGGTC
Organism: Sesamum indicum; assembly: GCF_026168435.1. NCBI lineage: Eukaryota > Viridiplantae > Streptophyta > Magnoliopsida > Lamiales > Pedaliaceae > Sesamum > Sesamum indicum. Next base: position 4,627,762 of record NC_142667.1, on the reverse strand, counting down.
TCCTCCATTAGTAGATAAATAATATCAAAATGTAAGATAATCATATATTTCTTCAATAAACCTAGGCTCTGATACCATTCTAGGCGAGCATGGGTGAAAAATGCATAAAAATGCAAGAATAGTGAAAATGGACTAAAATTCACGCTTGAAAGTAGTTCAGGGGTAAAATGGTCCGGAATTTAGCCCAACTCTGCGCATATTCTTTTCAGATTCTGTCGGGGGGCCAAATTGAGTGATTTTGAAAAGTTACAAGGCTTAAATGAGAACGCAAAAGTTAAAGGACTAAAATGAGAAATGGCCAAAATTAGGGGACTATTTTTGTCTTTAACGCTTTTTTTATTTGAATACACCACTGATTTTCAATTTCGTCTTGGTTCTTCTCTGATGGATACAGGTAGGTCGATCGTGCCAAGTGATTCGACCTCACTTCCTCCGAATCCAACCAATAGGGTTCTTACTGGCTCCAACTTAGCATTATCTAAACCCATTTTCGTCAATACCTCCTTAAGGATGATATCCATTGTCCACTAGTACCTTGTGGACAGTGAAATTATCAACGTTCATCTTAACTACCATGGGATCGTTATCTAACCCAACTCTTTCATCAGCATCTCGAGCTCCAAACGCAATTTCCTGTACTGTTGCCACATTCATCATGATATGTTTTCTTTTATTTGATCTATTCTCTCTTTCGAACTTTTTCTCGATCTTTTGGAATAGCCAGCCGATCCTCCTACTATTGCGTGTAAGATGCCTTTCACAGGCGCATTTTTCTTTACTCCTTCCTACTTTCTTTCCTCGCGCCATTTTTGTCTGCCTTCTCTACTTCTCGATCTGCTTCGGTGAATGTCCTTTCTTTCCTCCAGGCTTCGTGATATTTGATTTTTGAAATATCCTTACCGCACGAGTCGTTCAATCTCATCCTTCAATTGACAACATTCTTCAGTGGCGTGGCCTTTCTCCTTGTGAAATCGACAATATTTGTTCGAATACTTTTTTGCCGGGGTAAACCTTGTATGCCGTGGCCATTTCAGCACATCATTTTTCTCCACCATCAGTAAGGCCTTTGCTCGTGTCATATTCAAGGGAGTGTACCTGTGGTAATTTGGTTGGTAAGGAGGTTCCCTTACTTTTTCTGGTTTTGATCTGCGATCTCCCTCCTTTCGTTGCAATCTCGATCTCTCCTACGATCTGCAGTGAATCTCCATTCCTTATCCTTCATGGCGTTCATTTCTTCCTGTTCTATGTATTTTTGTGCCAAGGCCATCAGTTGTTCCACGTCTGTAGGTAGGTCTCTTGCAAGTGCAGATGCGAATACTCCTTTCTTTAGCCCATGGATGAGAATACTAATCATCATGTCTATCCGTAGGTCTTGTACTTCCAGTGTTTCATTATTAAATCGCCCCTATGAAACTTTTTAAAGTTTCATTTTCCTTTTGTCTTATGGTAAAAAGATGAGTAGCGGATCGCTTCTGCTTCACTTGCCAAATGGAAAGTGATTTTTGCACTAGTTGTTCTTGTGATTCTATGCTAATGGGGCCATTAATTCCTGAGCTTTTCCTGTCAAAGTAGTAACGAATACTTTAGCGTTAATGGGACCAGATTGCCCGTATAAATTCATTACCAAATCCAATGTTGTCACATGCTCCTGTGGATCTTTGATTCCATCGTATTTAGGAAGGTCGGGCATTCTGAAGTGCGGATTTACTACTTCTTTCAAATTTTTATTGCAGAATGGAGAATTTCGGTGATGAGATACTATTTCTCCCCGCCTCTTGAGTTTATCGATCTACTTTCCTAGCATAGAGATTTGTTTCCCCACGTTATCTACCTCGGCTCGTGAGATAGCAGGTCCTCTCTAATAGCTTCTATCGCGACTGCTTGATCCGACCCCAGAGGGTGTATGGTATCCCTTCTCGGTTTCTTTTCTACTTGTTTCTTTAGATATTTTTTTTAGGCTCTTTTTTCTTAAATAGTCTCTTTTTAGCAGTTTCTCTTTCAACTGAAAATTTAGTTCCCCGAGCGACTAAAAAGCAGAAATTTTGTTCACTGTTTGTTCATCGATAGATTCAAGCCGGTTTCGCTCCAATTTTCTGAAGAGTTTTTTCCCTCTTTCTTAGTTAATGGCCAACTGAAAATGACCCGTCTAATGTATCGGGCGAAACCAAAAAGGAAAAATGGGTGGATAAATGAATAGGGTCCGGTTGGGAAGCTTGGACTTTATCTTCTGCATCAGGTCCAATTATTAATGGGCTTTCAGTCCATCGGTCCAAACTAAAATTATTTATCAATGCCAAATCTGTCCATACTCACAAACGGCGGCTAATAATACCACACACAATTTTTTTGTGAAGTCAAAAATACTCTTCATGATAAAATAATTAACTTATTCAACTTTTCAATATTTATATTAATTGATAAATTAAATTTTTTTTGTTAATGTAATGTACTGATTTATATATTTTACTTTATTTATGTACAAAAATAGAATGCGACACGTTAAGTTTATATTAAAAAAAATTGTTGTGACAGTTGAAAATTAAATCAAACTATTACGTGCTTGAAAATTGGAAGTTTTACTAGCTCAAGAATAAGAATTATTATTTTTTTAAAATTTTAAAAACTCACAAATCCTATTTTATTCTTGTGTATATGAAAAAGTCTCATCAAATTATTATATTATTTAAATACATTATATAATGATGAGTGTATAAATATAACTTAAATTCTTACCAGCATCCATGCATAATATGTATTAACATGGAAAATATCTCTCATTATAATCAAAATTAAAAGCGTAAAATTCATATTAACCCTATGATACTCAATATATTCGGATAAGTCTCTATGATAAAAAAAAAAAAAATCATATATAATCTCCTGTAAAATTTAAAAAGGTGCACATTTTCCTCCTTTAGAATTGTATCTCACGCATTAAAAGTGGGACTGTGTAAGTATTTTTTGCCCCTAAATGAGCAAACTACCAATGTCTTTAAATAATACATATTTTAAAAATATAATATAAGTTATATGTATATAAGGATAAATGCATTTATGGTCCTCAAATACAGTCACCAATTCAATTTTGATCCTCAAACAATTTAAGGTTGCATTTATTAATATTAATGTGTCTAGACTTGGGCTTATGAGGAAGAGAGAGAAAAAGGTTTTGGAGATTGGATGCTATTTCTTTTCACTTTTTTCTAAAAAAAAATTATTGATTAATTACTATGTGGGCTTTTCGGTAATTTCAAGTTTCCTTTCAACAAATGTACAAATGGAAGAAAAAGATTTATGACATAATTAAGAAGTTTGTAAAGTACTAGAAGGTGAACCCTCAGCAATACCCATACATCCGGTGCAATTCAAACCCATAATTTCAAACCTGTTTCTGAAACATCGGTTCTAACCACTAGACTAGCACATTATGGGTGTTGAGCCTGGAATATGGGCGTACCGTAAAGTAGTGGTAGCCAACTTATGATATTTGATCCTGTGAAAATTGAACTTATTTTATTAATGTATTGACGAAACTACAGTGATCAAGTTAAAAAGTATCTCAACAAGTTTTGACGAAAGAAGTTCGGATTCATTTAATTATATTAAAGAAAAGAGTTAAATCTGTCCTAATTGTCCAACTTAATTAATAGTTGGCACATCAATGGCAAGAGGGTGTAGGACAAGAGTTAGGCTACTATAACACATGCCATTGCCATGTGATATGGCACTTATTAGTAATATTAAATTACTATAAGATGTAAAATCTAGTGTGCTACTTGAAAACAACAAAAAGTAGGGGTAATTATTTTTCTATTGGTGTAATTAAGTATAAATTTTATGTAATTTGAAAAATTAATTTAGGTTTTATAATGTTTCTTTTTTTCTAATAAATAGATTTATTTATAGGTCAAAATTTATCGAATTTGTTGATATTAGTAAAAAAGTTAAATAAAAATACATATATAAACCCAATTGACTTAATACTGATTTATTACAAATCAAATAAATCTTTTCCAACCAAACTACCCTTATAGGTGTGAATATATATCTCCTCACATTCATTAACATGTAAAGATATATAAGGATAGTTTTGTCAGAAAAAAATTTGTTTGACTTGCAATAAATCATTAATAAGTCAATATGGGTTAAATTTGAGTTTTATTCAACTTTTTGTAAATATCAGCAAATTTAATAAATTTTGACTAACGAGGATCTCTTTGTTAGGTAACAATAAATGTCAAGTGTAGTATATATAATTTTTCAAACTATAAAAAATTTACATGTAATTAAACTAAACCTCAAGGAATGATTGTGTAATTATCCCAAAATAATATGACAAAGTAAATTTATTTCACACTGAAATTAATGCATTTGAGTTGTTTGTGGGAAGTTTCTTATGGGGAAATTTTAATGTCGTATATGCGAATTTATACTTATGTGAATTATTAATTATTAAATTGTTATTTAATAATAATATTGTGTATAATTCAACAATTGATAGTTTGTATGGATGAAAACTTCAATAATATTAGATGGTATTGAATTGATTGCAAATTAAAAATATTGCATTCGGTCTATTGATGAAAATTATAGAAATGACAAATCTAATTGATGCGATAATTCTAACAAAATGTTTGGATCTCCAACCTAAATATAAGTAAACATGTTATGCATATTTGAAACTTATGTAATTCCGTGGATTCCATCCACAATGTCTGACCTAACTGAACTATACATGTGGATTTATCACTTAGCTCCTTCATTGGTTTAATCCTATCATTTTATATGTTTTAGAAACTTTAATAGACAGGCCTCAGTTTGAATTCCCTCAGTGGGAGCATCCCCCAGTCTCTCTTTGATCTTCCTTCACTCCAGAAAGGGAAAATAACGCTTTTGGTCCCATAAATTAGATCTGTTTCACTTTTGGTCCCATTCATTTGAGATTAGCACTTTTAGTCCGGTAACTTACAAAAATTAGCACTTTAAGTCCTCATCCACTTGTTTTTCTACAATTTAAAGGTGTAGAGCACGTGCCTAACATGTGATCGTTAAGTATTTTTAGTTTGAGAGAAAATTGATTTGTTTCCCAGCTTGGGACCATTTTTGGAGAAAAATATTACTACATTTGAGGAGAAACAATAAATCTTTAAGAAAATTAGGGCAAAAAACATATTGATTTCTTTCTTTTCTCACAAAATTTGAATCCTATACTTCTCATATTTCTATGAGTTGAAGCTAAGCAGAAGCAACAGAATAATCATGTCTTCTACAAGTGAATTAAGTAGGCCAATGAAACACTCATATGCTACTATTGAAAAAAGATTACCAAATTTTCCTCCAACCAAAAGTACTTAGTGGCAACGTGCTAGACATGTGACCTACATCATTAAATTATAGATGAAAAAGTATCTGAGGACCAAAAGTGCAATTTTTGTAAGTTATGGGACTAAAAATGCTAATGCCGTAATGAATGAGACCAAAAGTGACATGAGCCTAACTTATGAGACTAAAAATGCTATTTCTTCCTGCAAATACTTGTACTTAACTACAATCAGCTAACTGCACAGCCAATGAATTTCCAACTTTACTTTTCACACTAGAAAGGCTTGAAGCTCTCGATCTATCTCATAACTTTTTCAATGACACTGTTCAGCTAGAAAATATCCAAAGTATAGTCAATCTTACAATACTTGACCTTTCTTACAACAACATATCCTTTGACATCGAGTAGTACTAGTGCAAGTTTGTCATCATTTTCCCAACTATTCAAGTTAGACTTAGAGGGTGTTTAACTAAGCTTATGGCTTTCCTAAAATATCTTATAAGATGTTAGAGAGCTTATAAGCTTCAATAAAGTATTTGACAATTTTTTATTTAAAAAACATATAAAATCTCAAAATAAGATATTTTGGATCTTATAACCTCTTTAAAAAAAAAGTTTAACTTTCTTAATTTTTTTTTTATAAGATCTTATAAGTTATATAAAATTAACATATCATAAGACAAAAATATCCACATTCATACACTCACACACTCTATCCCTCACACACACACACACCCACTCTTTCTCTCTCTAGAATTAAAAAAAAATACTATTTAATTTTTCTAACATTAAAAAAGAAAAAATACGCAATTATTTAATAATAAATTATTATAGTTAAATAAAAATAATATTGGTATTTGATATTATATTTACTGAAAAATATAAATCCAAGGCATTATTATGTGATTAGAAATAATCATTGCATTAACAAAGAAAATATAAATTATATATCTATATTAATCTTCGACTAGCATGAATATACATATATATATTATTTTTTTCAAAAGTTTAGATAATAATTTGTTATTTTGTTTATTATAAAAAGATTATCTACTAAATTTTTATTTGGAAATAAATCAATATACTATTTATAAAAGCGTTTTAAAATTTTTTAAAGCAAAAAATGTCAAGAAATAACAATTTATTTGATTCTAATAGTATCATGCCCATTTTAGTCATGTTATCAATAAAAGACCTTATTATGCCAAACACCTTAACATATAATCGTAAGATGTTTTCACATCTTATAAGTTTCAACATCTTATTTTATCCAAATACTTTATGAGCTTATTTTTATTATAAGATCCAACATCTTATAAGCTCCTACATCTTATAAGATATTCTAGAAAAGCTTAGCCAAACACCCTCTTAGGTTCTTGCAACCTGCACAATTTTTCTAATCTTATAGTCCTAAACAATCTAGACTTACACACGAACCAGCTCCACAGTGAGTTGCCCCTGCCCCCACCCCAAAAGCTTTCTGTGTAGATTACTCTAAGAACAACTTTGAGAAGCCTATTCCACTTACCATTGTCGACTCCATTCCAATCTGAGGTTCTTCACTCCTGAAAATAATGGCCTAAATGAAACTATTCCAACATCCCTTTCAATGCTACTTGCTTAGAAATTCTTGATTTGTTTGTCCCTATATTATAAAAAATATCCATTGGAATGTTAAATGAGGGGCAAAATAAAAAATTTATGTATTTTTTTCTTTTTTTGAAGTCTCTGTCCAAACCCTACGGAAGAATAAGGTGTAAACGGAGAATTTTCAAAGGGGGTGTACGTATAAATTTTAAAATTTTGATTAGAAAAAGTATAATTTTACATTTTGAAAGGGAGTTGAACTGTAATTGATCCTAATCTTTGCAATCTTGGGAAGCAGTATAATCTATGGACCACAAACTATTTCTCCTGGCTATCTAGCTTCCTCCTCTCTCTATTTGGATAGGTAAACATGTGATTGTAACATTTTTGTCTTTTACATGCTATATTGATTCTGCTTCTATTGATATGATGTCACCTCCTACTAAACTTTTTTTGAACATACAGTTCAAAATATGGGTTGTCTTGGTATGGTTGCCCCTTTATTTTCTGGGTTTTTCTAAAAAATATTCCTACTCCACCTGCTACCCATTTGCATGTTTTGCATGGTTGGGAGCTAAAGATATCTTAGATGTCAAATATACTATAAGAATTATATATTTTGGTTGTCCAGTGGATGGATGGTGTCCTTGCTAAGGGGGAGGCCTTAGATTTCTTTCATGACGAGTTCTAGTGCCCTGTCTTTGTAAATGATCTTGTTGCGGTCTTGACTAACGGATGGATCTCGGGCTAGAGCCTTGGACTCGATATGAGAACCTTGTCAATTGCTTAAATGGTTTTTAAAGTTAAGAAACATATTTTACAGGTTCTCCAGATAATGTCATCTATAGACACCTTTATGAGCTCTTTAAGTTAGGATCTGTTAACAAAATTATTTTCTCTTTCCACATATTGATTGTGTGACAGCTTTGTCTTTTCCAGACTGGTGTCCTTTTCGTGCTCTAAATATAGCACTCTCTTTGACTATGTTTTCTCGCTTTGTTTGTGTCTCAATATAATCCAATTCATTTGTCAAGAGTAATCCATGTGGTGTAAATTGATTAGCTAGATTTTTTTACTGTAACAGTTTGTTCCAATTGGTTGATACGCTTTGTTCTGACATTTATCAGCACTCGGTATGTATATATATATTTACATGTATTGGAATATCAATTAAATTAACTATTTATACTTTAAATTAGCAAGGTATATGGATGGTCGTGTCATATGTAGCTCATACACTTCGCTTTGCTGCTGCTGATCAATTTTGCTATGCCTATAAGTCAGGAACTACTTAAACCGATCAACATTTCGATGCATATTTGGTTTGTAGAGTTGTCCCAAGTCAGACCGCATTTCCAAAAGAGAAACAGGGTGGTTGGCTAAGACAACTATGGAATTGATAATTATTTAAGAAACATCAATGATGTTTATTTAATTTACTTGGTCTTAGAGTTTGTTGTTTGTCATATCGTTTTTGGCTTGTGAAATCAGATTTCAAATACGCAGTTGGGATTCATGCTTTGCAGTGATGCTCTGATTTTCCCTTGTGTCATGTTCTCCATGTTCTCCGGTTTGAGAAGTTTACTAAAAGCCTTATTTTTTGGTAGTCCATTCTTTCTTACATGTATGACAAAAAGTTGTGTTGTTTCAATGTAGATGCGATCTTTACTACTTTGACGAAATGATTATAATATTTAAAAAGGAGTTTATATAATAGTATATCAAAATGATTAATTTAACCTTTTATTGTTCTTAGAAAAGAATAAAAAAACATAATTTAGAAATATAATGGTAGTACCTGTTATTTATTGAATATAATAATTTAAAAAACATATTGCATATGAAAATTAAAAAAAATTCAAGAAAATAAACTAAATTAATAATTGTATTATATACACACATATACTTAAGAATAAAAAAAGTGCTGTAGAAATATAATGGTACTACTTATTATTAATTGAATATAATAATTTTAATTTTTTTTTTCAAAAACAAACTAAAGTATTAATTGCATTACATACATATGTATATACACATATACATATGTATATACAGATTCAGAGTCGGCCCTTGAATTTCTTGCCAAAACACTGCCAATGGGTTGTGGTGACATTAGGCTCCAAAGGCTGCAACGCGAAACACGGGAAAGAGGTATGTTCTATGTGCCGTGTCTTCCACTTGACGTTTTAGTTCCAACTCTAACCACCAAAGTGGAAACAAGAAGCATCAAATGAACATCACAAGGGCAATGAGTAATGTGAGACAAACCAAAATCATCATATGAAATCTCTGCTAATGTATATAATTTTCCAAAGTACTATCTGCGACATTGATGAGGAGGAGGCTCTTGCAAAAGTTCTATTAGCACTCATGAAATATGACTGAAAAATTTGTATTTCAGATAAATTTTATGAAAAATAGTGTAGTAAAAAAAATCTAATTTTTTAAATAAAACTAGAATTTAAATAATAAATTATTATAATTATGATTAAATACCGCTCTTTCTAAAATTTGACGGTAATATTTTAATTTAAATTTATAATCTAGTAACTAATTTCAATTAAATAATATAAGTTTATGATAATTTATAAATAATTGAGAAATATAGGTGGTTTTATTATTCATTCCCATAAATATTATTTTTCCACCCTCTCTAACTTTTAGTAATAAAAAATTTAGTCAAAAATAAAAATAAAAATATAATATTTTATAATTTACACCAAGTATAGTAATTTAATTTAAATTTATAACCCAGTAACTAATTTTTATAATATGTTTAACCTAATATTTTAATTTTTAAGACATGAAATTTTATATAAAAATTTTATTTTAATAATACAATTTAAATTCTAATAATAAAATACTATATATGATACCATATTATTCATTCCGTTAAATATTGTTTTGACGCGCCCTTTATCTTTTAGTAATATAAATTTAGTTGTAAATAAAAATAAAATTAAAATTTTAAATCAAATAAGAAATTAATGTAAAATATTTATACAATTTCTAGTTATAATTATAATCTATATACAGATTCAACAAGAAAAAAAAATTAATTAGTATAACTAAAAAACAAATATATAAAATCATATTACTTATTTTAATAAATATTGTTTTGACGCCTCCTCGACCATTTAGTAATAAAAAAATTTTCATAAATAAAATTTTATAAAATTTTTAATTTAATTTTATAACTTAGTAGCTATTTTTTATAGTATTAACTTAATATTTTATTTGTTAAGAGGTGACATATTTAAATAATGGTTATAAATAAAAATTAAATAATTCTTAATTTTTTGTAATTTAAATTCATAACCTAATAACTAATTTTTATTAATATATTAATTAAATAACTTTTACGATTCAACCAAAAAACTAAATAAAATAATTCAAATTTTAAACTAATATAAATATAAATAAACAATAAACTTAAAATTTTAATTAATACATCAATTAAATAATTTATCTCAACTATTAAGTGATAGTTTACATACAAATTCAATTGAAATTATTGATGTCTCTCTACCATTTTTGAAAACTAAATACTTTATATAAATTTACAATTTAATAACTAATTTTTGTCAATAGATTAAAAGAATTAATTACGTTTTAATAAATAAAATTCTATTATTCATTCCCATAAACACCACCCCTACCTACTATGCATTCCATACATACATAAATATTCCTCAAGCTCCCTATGCATAATTCATTTCCATACATACATAAATATTTAGTTATAAAAAAGAATATAATTAATAATTTTATTTAAATAATTAATACACGTGATTTCTAATTTAAAAATTTATAACCCCACATCTAATTTTCATTGTGTTAATTAAATAACTTTTTTAACAGATGTATCTATATACATATTCAATAAAAAAAGTTAATAAAAGAATAATTTATACTTCGTTTCCGAAAAATTTTATTCGTATAAATAATTTAAATTTATAACCTAATAACTAACTAAATATATACAGATATTTATACCCCTCTACATTTAAAAATTAATATCTCACTTATATTTTAAATTAATATTAATAATTAAAAAATATGAGGTCTTATTATCCATAAAAATTATCGATCAGAAGTTGCATCTCATAAATTTAAAACAACTCAGTACTATAACCAATGAAATGAACTTCATTGGCTTCTTGGCAATAGGCTGTAAGCAAAACAAAATGAATGGTTAGTAAAGAACACAAATAAATGAAAAAACAAGTTTGGTTATTAATCCTGTTTCTTTCCTAAGGTTGAAGTAGGAATGGAAAAGAGCTACACTAGAATGTAGATGTTCTCACCGTGCAAAGTGAATCCGTGTTTGACCGCGACTGGAAGGTTACCCTCCTCAGTTCAGCAACTGTTTTCATTCCCTGCACGTGGCTACAAGGCAGTCTTTAGAAGGTGGTAAAATTGAGAAGCTTGAAGCTCCAAGCTCGCAAGAGCATAGTGAATACCACAAGAACAGATTTGTGTAGAGAGAAGAAGAAACATATTGACCCTTATAACGAAATGCATAAAGGAGCTATTAAAAAAAATAAAAGGGTTACCTCCATTTTTTATACTGAAACGAACTCTGAGTAGATCAATCAACGCAACAAAAGCATTTAACTTCTCTTCAATGCTGAAATCTGGATATTTACTCTCCATTAGTACTAACAACCACACTCTCCTTGATTGCTGTCATCAACTTCATTGTATACTCAGCACTTTTGTGTTAGATTCGCTAACATCAATTTTTTGATAGACTACAAACCACAAGCTAACTCATACTAAATAGAATGAATATAAAACATATAAAGAAAAAATAATAGAAAATTACTGTATATACAGATTCACAGTATCCGAACTCGGTCACCTCTCCTGTTGTTGCTCAACTTAAGGCCTAAGAAAGAGTCCCCATAAACTTGCGCCATCTGAACCGACGAGCTTCTGCAAATAACCACGTGCACAGGCCACCACCATTTGTTTCCAGCATTTCTTAGAAGGCATGACTGCTGCTAATATGGACACCAAATACTTATCCAGATTTTGCACAAATGGATGCAAGAGTTGAACTGCTAACGTATTATCATTTTTAATTCTTACATGGTTTAAAAAAAAAAAATCTAATACCCTTTGTTTTGTTTTAGTCTAAACAATTTCTCTACTGATAAAAGTTAATCAAATTTTTTGATCAAATTTTTTATATTGAAAGAATTACCTAATTTATTACTAATTTATAGACGTTAAGGTATCAGATTTTTCAAACCACTGATGCTCTTTGTCTTAATTTGTTAATTTATAGATGTGATCGCAAAAATTCTCAGGAGGGCTGGTGTCCGTAATCACTACTATAATTATTTATATAAAAATATCAAAAATAATATTTTAAGAAATTAGAGGCATGTTTGATAAGATATATATCAAATGCAAATAATTATAATTTATTTATAAAATTTCTATAAAATTTTATTTTAAAATATATTATTTATTATAAATTTATTATGTATAAAAGTAGACAATTTTGAGGGGCAAATTTTCCCTCGAAAAACGGTTATTAAACAGATAATTAGAACATTTATGGGAGAATTAAATCATGTTTTAAATAACGTAATATGATATGATTAATAGAGAATAATTTTGAAATAATTAATTAAAAGTGATAAATATAAAAAATAATTATTACAACTAATATATGATAATTATTCAACTTATATGGTCCTTATTTATGTTTGTCACAATTTAAAATATTTTTTTATGTAGGATAAATTGCTTAAAAGTTTTTAATATTTTCAAAATCTAGCTAAAATTTTCCCTTTGTTGAAAAAATGAGCAAAACCCGCTTATATTTTTTAAAATATAGCATAGCCTTACGTGAAGTAAGTTTGTTAAAAATTGGTGACCCAAATTATAAATAGTTAAAATATATATTTTTACTTATATATATAAATACTATTTGCTTCTACAAAATTACGAATATATTTATACATAAAATATAATATATATATATATATATATCAAATGTGTGGTGGCTACATGGGCGACGAAACCGTTACTGCCCAAACTGGGCAATAGCAATGTCGCCCAAACTGCTCTGAGTGACATTGCCGTCGCGCGTAAGTATGAAGGGCGTTGGTGAGGTTGCCCTACAAAAAGGATGCAATCTTGTGCCACCCTCTCTTTCTGAAGGATCAGCAGCCAGTCGCCCCTCGTCACCTACATGTTGGCGATGGGAAGACACAAAAAGAATTATTATTTATAAATAAAGTAAAAATAATTTATATTTTTCAAATTTTTAAATAATTTAAATATTATTTATAATGAAATATAACTTCAAATAATTAATTTGGTATTTTGATATTTAATTAAAATTTAATTTAGTTAATTATATGTAATTATTAGATATAATTATATTTACACCCCTCATCTATTATCTTTTTACATAACCACCCTCACTTTTTTAAAAATTACAAAACCACCCTAGGTAACCTTAAAAATTTGACAAATACCCCTATTTGTCCGGTCAAATTTTAATTCAAGGACATAAATTCCTTAGGGGTGTTTCTGTGATATTTATGATAAGGAATAATATGATTCCTATATATATTTTTTTTATTATTTATACTGATTATTTATTTACTTTTTTTTATTGAATTTATATATAAAATTACATGTCTTAATAATTGAAATGATAAATTATTCAATGAATATATTAATGAAAATTAGTACTAGGCTATAAATTTAAATTAAAAAAAAAATCACACTGATATAGATTATATTAAATTTTTAAAATTAAAGAATTTATTCTCTCTTAACATAAATATTATTATTTTAGGTTTTAGGTTATATTTATGTTATTTGCATTTGTTTTTTTATGATAATTTTCGGTCAATATTTATTAAAAATTACACATATATCTCCTATGATTTAAAAAATTTATTATATCTAGCCGTTGTTTTTGTTTATATATTTTTTTAGCAAGAAAAATATTTTTAAATTATATGAGGTCTATGTGTAATCATATTATATTTCAAGAAAGACGATGTAATTATTCTTAGTCATAATTATAACTAATAAATTAAATTATATTTATAATAAAAAATTAGATTTTATTTATTAAAATATTTTCGATAAAAAATACAAAAGTTCTATCCCTGGTCAAAGTTTATTAAAATATTTATTATTTTTTCTAATCATAACGTATTATCTTATTTAAATTATTGAAGTATTTTATACATTTTCTTTGTGGTTTGAAAAATTATATCTAGTACCTTTTATGTTTATTTTCATCTAACAAACTAAATTACCATAATTAATTTATTACTAATTTATTTCATGGTCGAGTGAACATTTTCTCACCAAACTACTCTTTATAAGGATGCAAGATATATAAGGATAATTTGATAAGAAAAAATATGTTTGATCTGCAATACATTGAATTTTGCCTAACCTATGTGACAATCTTGGATGAGTAAATTAATTTTCTATTTCACTAAACAATAATGAAAAAGGTGAAAATTAATTTTACAGGATAATTATACATAGATCTTATGTGGTCTAGAAAATTTTCAATGATTTGAGAAATTGTATCTAATCTCTTATGTTTTTGTTTTATTTTAAAAAATAAATTTATATAGTATAATTTATGATAAATTAAAATATTTGTATCAACAAAATTACCTTATTATTTTGTATAAAATAGACAATTTGCAAAGAATCATAATTTTTTGTGCCAAATTTTTCTCGAAAAATGGTTACATCAAAATATTAAGTTTATTTATTATAATTTGTGGTCACAATTTATTAAAATATTTTCAAACAAATAATAAGTCAATTTTTGAAAAATAATGATAAGGGCATGTCCTATCCCCATCTATATTGTAGTTCTAATTTGATCTTTTTAATTCATAATTATTATGTGTTTAGTTACTAATTTATTTATTTTTTAATAATTATACAAATTATATGGTACTACAAAATTTTAAAATAATTGATATTGGATGTATAGTACAATTTTAATCTAATTGATACAAATAACTATAATTTAAAAACTAATGGAAAGTATGTTTTCAACTTTCGATCTTAAAAAATTAAATTATTTATGGTGAAAGTTTACCAAAATATTTTCGAGTAAACAATAAGCCAAATTATAAAAAGAAAAAAATGAAATCTCATTCCCTTAGTTTTGGTATAATTATACGTAAATTTCTCAAAAAATTATACATAGTATTATCTACGTTTGTTTTCGCAAACAAATCCATCCACTAATAAAAGTTTCACAAAAATTTATTGATATTAGAAAAGAGTTAAATGACCTTAATTAAATTTATTACTAATTTTATTTTACTTATTGCAAGCAAAATAGATCTTATTATATGAATTTTTGTTTTATTTTTTTACTAATATCAATAAATTGTTTGAATTTTGTGTAATAGAGAAATTTATTAGACGTAAATAAACGTCAGAGTATTAAATAAAATTTTTTAAATTATAGAGGATCTAGATCTAATTACACTAAATTATAAAAAAATTAATTTATTATTTGTATAAAAAAAAATTCCTAGTTTTATTTCAAAAATTGGATTTTTTTTGATAAAATTGATCTCTAACGAAAATAATTATAACTTAAACAGTAGTTTATTGTTTGTATAAAAATTCTAAAAATATTTATTTTAACAGGTTAAATTTTATTTCTTAAAATTTATGGTTAAAATTTATTAAAAGATTTTCAAGTATTGGTAAAAAAAAAAAAAACAGAAGGCGGTTAAAATTTTATTCAAATACAATAATTATATTTAAAAATTACTTTGTTATTTGTATAAAATAATTTTTTTTTCATCGATTCGAAAATTAAAATGATAAATTAGATGAATGATAGGTATAATTCAAATACAATAAACCGTTGGATCGTTGAGTTAAATTATAGGTATGAATAAAATTTGTGTTGCCATGGCTGCTCGATTATGTCTATGAATAGTGTTGTTTGGACTTTTGTTCGGTGTTTACGCTAAACACATACTTACTAGTTGAATAAAACATAAAACGCTCTGAGAATAACTCTTCTCTAATTAATTCGACTTTTCTTATAAATAGGAAAACACAACCAAATTCTAGCAGGGCCACATAGAATTAGGCAAAGCGTGCTGGGGAAAAATTGGGTCGATCATCTGAAGTAGGGATCCATATGAAAAATTCACCGTGTATCCCGTATTTAGTTTTAAGATCATCTATATCAAACTCGGCAAAAGCGAAAAAACCCCAAAAGTTTCTATTCCTGTCCTTAATTTTTCTTCATCAGCAATTAAATGGGATGCCTTTCTGGGACAGCTGCTGGACATCACTGCTTCATGGAATATTCGTTTTGTAGGCTTCCAACTTTTTTGATGGGCTCTGTATTTTTGGGCCTAACCTTTTAGCCATATTGTGGGCTTTTTGACTTAGTGTCGGATTTTATGGATTTGTGCAAAATTTTATGTACATGATCTTTTATTTTATTTAGAATGGATGAGGATCTTGACAATATTAATAAATAATAAAGACTTAGATGTTATTTTAACCACTCAATATTCTAACCACAAAAAACTAATTACTAGAACCTTAATAAATACTACCAACACGAAGCATGTGGATTATATAAACTTTCAATATGGTAGTGTTAGGGTAAAAATTCTCAATTCATGTTAAATCAATTAATTATATAATTTAACCAGATTATTTAAATTAGGGAGCAAATTCTATTTTAACCCTACATTTTATAATGCTTATATGCAAAACAAATTTACGTCAAACAAAACTCTTCCCCAACATTATTTACATAATGTAAATTCTTATTATTTATATTTAATTAGATGAAAAAAAAGATAAATAAAATAAATAACTTATGTTCTTATAACAAATTTGTATTAATCTTATATGTGAATTAAAAGAATAGATTATTATAGATAAATTTAAAACGAAGGACATTTTTTTTATAACAAAAAATAGTTATTATAATGCTATCAAACTTAAATAGATAACTACTTAATAAAACACACCCAATTCAATTGAAAAAAACTAATAAAATGTATTAATTTTAAACCTACTTGAATTAAAAAAAAAAATTGATGGAACACATTAACCGAAACAGAGTATGAGTCAATCAAATAAATATATATTAGAGGATGTTTTTGCCACCTAATATTGTGACATTGAAAAAGTTAATTATTGTAGGGGGCAAATCATTAATAAATAACACCAGTAATAGAATCATACTCGATTCGTGTGGATAATTTAATTTAATACAATTATACATTTACTCAAAAACATAAACAAATAATAAATACTCTAAAAATTATTTTAGCCACTCAATATTCTAACTACTAAAAGCTAATTACTGTAGGGGTAAATAATACACGCTATGCCGAAGCATGTAGATTCAATTTGGCAGTGTTAGTACAAACTCCCGATTCATTTTAAATCTGTCAATTATATAATTTGACCAAACTATATTATAGTGCAAACTGTACTTTAACCCAAAATTTTATAATATATGAAATCATATGGACCTAAAACATACGAAAAAATTATGCTATTCTTTCCGAATGTTAATTACATAATGTAAATTCTTATTATTATTTTTAATTAGATGAAAGAGACAATAAATAAAATAAATAACTAATCAAAACCGATATTCTTTATACAAATTTTTATTAATCTTACATATGCTTAAAAGAACTAGAACAACTCGTATATAATGTTAGGGTACAATAATGTTAGACGATAAATAAAATAAATAACATTGTTCATGTTTAACCTTTTTAGACTTATCTTTAACTCTTGATATTAAAATTACCGACTTAATTTTTTTTATCATATTTTCATATTAGATAAGTTTTAGAAAACCCGTTCATACTTTTTTAGCTACTAAAAAAGCGAGACTATTTATTTTAAGTTAAACAATATATTATTATGC
Source organism: Sesamum indicum (assembly GCF_026168435.1). Classification (NCBI taxonomy): domain Eukaryota; kingdom Viridiplantae; phylum Streptophyta; class Magnoliopsida; order Lamiales; family Pedaliaceae; genus Sesamum; species Sesamum indicum. The sequence goes on along the minus strand of NC_142667.1, from coordinate 4,609,913 downwards.
TCATAAAATTTCAAAATTTTCATCATCCACAAAATATAATTACAGAATATCATCATAAAAAAATATAAAAGTTAATTTTTTCGTGAAAAAAAGAATTAGTTTGACAGTTTTACAAACTTCAGTGATTAAAGTGATAAAATCAAATTTATTGACTATTTTACCCTCCAAAAAGTTAAAATTCAACTACAATTCCCCTAAAAAATGGCTTTTCTTATCAAAAACTATTGTTCTTTATACAAATTTTTATTAATCTTAGTGCATAAAAAGAATAGATAAATTTAATACAAGGGACATTATTTTGTCAACAAAAGGTGGTTATTATAACGCTCTCTAAGTTAATAGATAATATAGAGATAATTATATTTACGCCCCTCATCTTTTTCACAAACCATCCCTTCAAACAAAAAATTTCAAAAACTATCCCTGATAACCTTTAAAATTCAAAAATTTCCCTATTAAACTTTAAAAAATGACAGAAATGTCCTAAAAAATATTTATTTAATTACCAAAAGATAGATGAATGTCAAAATTGTTTTAATTAATATATTAATAAAAATTAATTGTTAGATTACAAATTTATATTTAAAATTATTTGTATAAATTATTTTAAATTCTTCGAACTAATTTTTTTTTATTTTTATTTACAATTACATTTTATTAAAATTATAATTATTTATACATATATATTTGAGGGTGGGCATGGTGGTAGGATTGAAAAAAAGAATATTTTTTTTAAAAGTATTTAATAATTTAAAATTTTAATAAATAAATTATTTACTTTACCAATTCTAATGTGCTTAAAAAAATTTAAATAATAGGAAGGTTTATATAAAAGATAAAAATGCTTTATGTGAAAAACGACGGTACACAATAACCAAAACATATTAGAGTTTTTTAGCTACTCATATATTGTGACAAAAAAAAATAATTATTGTACAAGGCCAATCATAAATAAATAACACCAACAACAGAAGCATACTCGATTCGTGTGGATAATTTAATTTCGTAAAATTATATATTTACACAAATATATTAATAAATAATAAATACTTTCAGAAGTTATATTTAGCCCCTCAATACTCTAACCACCAACACACACAATTCAATGGGGAAACTATTAAAATGTATTAACTTTAAATATACATGAATTAAAAAAAAAAACCCAAAAACTGATGGAACACATCAACCAAAGAGATTATGAACAAATTAAACCATAAATATATTAGAGAATATTTTAGCCACTCAATATTGTAACTATAAAATGTTAATTACTGTATGGAGCAAATCTTTAATAAATAACACCAACAACATATGCATACTCGAATAATGTGGATAATTTAATTTGATATAGTTATACATTTACACAAAAACATTAGAAGTTATTTTAGCCACTCAATATTTTAACAACCAAAAGCTAATTACTGTAGGGTTTAATAAATCATACTAAAACAATAATAAAAAATACTACCAACGTGAAACATGTAGATAAGTCAATCTTGTATAGTGTTAGAGTACAAACTCTCAGTTGATGTTAAAATTATCAATTATATAACTTAACCAAACTATTCAAATTAGAGTGCAAATTCTACTTTAACCCTACATTTTATAATAGATGATGCTTTCATGTGAACTTAAAATATGTGGAACAGAAGTATACTAATTCGTGCAGATAATTTAATTTTGTACAATTATACATTTACTCAAAACTATAATTCATAATAAATAAAATAAAAACTATTTAGTCATTGAATATTTCTACAACAAAAAACAAATTACTGTAGGAGTTGAACATAAATAAATAATACTTAATCATCAATAAATAAACTCCTACAATATAAATAAATAATACTAGATCATCAATAAGTAATACTACTAACGCGAAGCATGCAGATAGTTCAATTTCGTATAGTGTTAGAGTACAAACTTTCAATTTATATTCAATCAATCAATCATACAGTTTAACCAAAGTACTTAAATCTTATTTACATTGTGTAAATTTTTATTGTTTCTATTTAATTAGATGAAAGAGAAGATAAATAAAATAAATTACATATAAAAAATGATAGTCTTTATACAAATTTTCATTAGTCTTATATGTGTATTAAAAGAATAGGTTTCTATTGATAAATTAAAAACATAGGATATTTTTTGGGGTCAACAAAAGGTCGTAATTATAATGTTCACATACTTAATAGATAACTACTCAATAAAACACAAACAATTCAATGGGGAAACTAATAAAATGTATTAACTTTAAATACATGAATTTAAAAAAAAAAAATCAAAAACTGATGGAGCACATCAACCAAAGAGATTATAAACTAATTAAATCATAAATATATTGGAGAATATTTTAGCCACTCAATATTGTAACTACAAAAAGTTAATTACTGTATAGAACAAATCTTTAATAAATAACACCAACAACAGATGCAGACTCGAATAATGTGGATAATTTAATTTGGTATAGTTATACATTTACACAAAAATATTGGAAGTTATTTTAACCACTCAATATTTTAACAACCAAAAGCTAATTACTGTAGGGTTTAATAAATTATACTAAAACCATAATAAACAAATACTACCAACGTGAAACATGTAGATAAGTCAATCATGTATAGTGTTAAGAGTACAAACTCGTTAAAATTATCAGTTATATAATTTAACCAAACTATTCAAATTAGAGTGTAGATTCTACTTAAACCCTGTATTTTATAATAGATGATGCTCTGATGTGAACCTAAAATATGCGAAAAATTTTATATCACACACTAATTACAAGACACACAAATGCCAAGTGGACATCTAAAACCCACCTAGCACAATGACACAAAGAGCTCGACTCCTATAATGTATCAAAACAATCACCTACCTCACACTCCCATCTTCAAGGAGATTTGGATAACTTAATATCAATAACCTTTCTATTTTGTTATTATTTGTATATGTAAAAAATATATTATCTACCAACTCCAAGAAGTGAAATCATCAAAGAGAGTATGAGCTAATTAAACAGTAAATATATTGAGAATATTTTAGCCATTCAATATTATCACAAGTTAATTTACGGGGTAGATATTTAATAAATAACACCAACAACAGAAGTATATTCGATTCGTGCGGATAATTTAATTTTGTACAATTATACATTAACTCAAAACTATTAATTCATAATAAATAAAGTAAAAACTATTTAGTCATTGAATATTTCTACGACAAAAACCAAATTACTGTAGGAGTAAAACATAAATAAATAATACTTCATAAATAAATAATACTAGATCATCAATAAATAAACTCCTACAACATAAATAAATAATACTAGATCATCAATAAATAAACTCCTACAACATAAATAAATAATACTAGATCATCAATAAATAATACTACTAACGCGAAGCATGCAGATAGTTCAATTTGGTATAGTGTTAGAGTACAAACTTCCAATTTATATTCAATCTATCAATCATATAGTTTAACCAAAGTACTTAAATCTTACTTACATAGTGTAAATTTTTATTGTTTCTATTTAATTAGATGAAAGAGAAGATAAATAAAATAAATAACTTATAAAAAATGCTAGTCTTTATACAAATTTTCATTAATCTTGTATGTGCATTAAAAGAATAGGTTTCTATTGAGAAATTTAAAACAAATGATATTTTCTTTGGGTCAACAAAAGCTCGTTATTATAATGCTCACATATTTAATAGATAACTACTCAATAAAACACATACAATTCAATAGGGAAACTTATAAAATGTATTAACTTTAAATACATGAATTTAAAAAAAAAAACCAAAAACTGATAGAACACATCAACCAAAGAAATTATAAACTAATTAAATCATAAACATATTAGAAGATATTTTAGCCACTCAATATTGTAACTACAAAAAGTTCATTACTGTACGTTGCAATTCTTTAATAAATAACACCAACAACAGATGCAAATTCGAATAATGTGGATAATTTCATTTGGTATAGTTATACATTTACACAAAAACATTAAAAGTTTTTAACAACCAAAAGCTAATTACTATAGGGTTTAATAAATTAGATTAAAACCTTACTAAAAAATACTACCAACGTGACACATGTAGATAAATCAATCTTGTATAGTGTTAAGAGTACAAACTCGTTAAAATTATCAATTATATAATTTAACCAAACTATTCAAATTAGAGTGCAAATTCTACTTTAACGCTGCATTTTATAATAAATGATGCTCTCATGTAAACCTAAAATATGCCAAAAATTTTATATCACATACTAATTATAAGACCCAGAAATGCTAAGTGGACATCTAGACACATGCATTTGTTTAGTAAATTTTTCTAAGCGTAATAATAACTACAAGTTAGTGTAAAAGGAAAACAAAGTTGCTTTTTTAATAAACCATGCAAAGCAACTAAATTTTGGACGTTCTCATAATTCTACGAAACATGACCTAAACGTAGCTCTAGACCCATGCATTTGTGTGGTAAATTTTGCTAAGTGTAATAATAACTACAAGTTAATGTAAAAGAGAAACAAAGTAGCTTTTTTAATAAAACCGTGCAAAACAGCTAAATTTTGAACGTTTTCAGAATTGCACGAAACATGACCCAAACGTCGGTCTAGACACATGTATTTTTATGGTAAATTTTTCTAAGCATAATAATAACTACAAGTTAGTTTAAAAGGGAAACAAAGTTGGTTTTTTAATAAAACAATGCAAAACAGCTAAATTTGAACGTTATCATAATTTCACGAAACTTGACCTAAACGTAGGTCTAGACCTATGCATTTGTGTGTTAAATTTTCTAAGCGTAATAATAACTACAAGTTAGTGTAAAAGGAAAACAAAGTTGCTTTAATAAAACCGTGCGAAACAGCTAAATTTTGAACGTTCTCAGAATTTCACAAAACTTCACTCAAATGTCGGTCTAGACCTATGCATTTGTGTGGTAAATATTGCTAAGCGTAATAATAACTACAAGTTAGTGTAAAAGGGAAACACAGTTGCTTTAAAAAAACCGTACAAAGTAGCTAAATTTTGAACATTCTCAGAATTCCACGAAATAATAACTACAAGTTAATGTAAAAGAGAAACAAAGTTGCTTTTTTAATAAGACCGTGCAAATCAACTTAATTTTGAACGTTCTAATAATTTCACGAAACTTGACCCAAACGTAGGCCTAGACCCATGCATTTGTGAGGTAAATTTTGCTCAGCGTAATAATATCTACAAGTTAGTGTAAAAGGAAAACAACATTGCTTTTTTAATAAAACCGTTCAAAACGGCTAAATTTGAACATTCTTAGAATTTCACGAAACTTCATCCAAACGTAGGTCTAGACCCATGCATTTGTGTTTTAAATTTGCTAAGCGTAATAATAACTACAAGTTAGTGTAAAAGGGAAACAAAGTTGCTTTAATAAAACCGTGCTAAACAACTAAATTTGGAACGTTCTCAGAATTCCACGAAACTTGACCCAAACGTAGGTCTAGACGCATGTATTTGTATTGTAAATTTTGCTAAGCGTAATAATAACTACAAGTTAATTTAAAAGAGAAACAAAGTTGCTTTTTAATTATAACCGTGCAAAACAGCTAAATTTTGAACGTTCTCAGAATTTCACGAAACTTGACCCAAACGTCGGTCTAGACCCATGCATTTGTGTGGTAAATTTTGATAAGCATAATAATAACTACAAGTTAGTGTAAAAGGGAGACAAACTTGATTTTTTAATAAAACTATGCAAAACAACTAAATATTGAACGTTCTCAGAATTCCACAAAACTTGACCCAAATGTAGGTCTAGACCCATGCATTTGTGTTGTAAATTTGCTAAGAATAATAATAGCTACAAGTTAGTGTAAAAGAGAAACAAAGTTGTTTTTTTAATAAAATCGGGCAAAACAGCTAAATTTTGAACGTTCTCAAAATTCCACGAAACTTGACCCAAATGTAGGTTTAGACCCATGCATTTGTGTAATAACTTTTGCGAAGCGTAATAATAACTACAAGTTAATGTAAAATAGACAAAGTTGCTTTTTAATTATAACTGTGCAAAACAGCTAAAGTTTGAACGTTCTCAGAATTTCACGAAACATGACCCAAACGTCGGACTAGACCCATGCATTTTTGTGGTAAATTTTGATAAGCATAATAATAACTACAAGTTAGTGTAAAAGGGAGACAAACTTGATTTTTTAATAAAACTATGCAAAACAACTAAATATTGAACGTTCTCAGAATTCCACAAAACTTGACCCAAATGTAGGTCTAGACCCATGCATTTGTGTTGTAAATTTGCTAAGGATAATAATAGCTACAAGTTAGTGTAATAGAGAAACAAAGTTGTTTTTTTAATAAAACCGGACAAAACAGCTAAATTTTGAAAGTTCTCAAAATTCCACGAAACTTGACTCAAATGTAGGTTTAGACCCATGCATTTGTGTAATAACTTTTGCAAAGCGTAATAATAACTACAAGTTAATGTAAAATAGAAACAATGTTGACTTTTTAATAAAACCATGCAAAACAGCTAAATTTTGAACGTTCTCAGAATTTCACGAAATATGACCCAAACGTCGGTCTAGACCCATGCATTTGTGTGGTAAATATTGCAAAGCGTAATAGTAACTACAAGTTAGTGTAAAAAGGAGACAAAGTTAATTTTTTAATAAAACCGTGCAAAACAGCTAAATATTGAACGTTCTCATAATTCCACGAAACTTGACCCAAACGTAGGTCTAATCTCATGCATTTGTGCGGTAAATTTTCTATACGTAATAATAACTAAAAATTAGTGTAAAAGGAAAGCAAAGTTGATTTTTTAATAAAATCGTGCAAAACAGCTAAATTTTGAACGTTCTCAGAATTCCACGAAACTTGACCCAAAACTAGGTCTAGACCCATGCATTTGTGTGGTAAATTTTGCTAAGTGTAATAATAGCTACAAGTTAGTGTAAAAGAGAAACAAAGTTGCTTTTTCAATAAAATCGTGCAACACAACTAAGTTTTGAACGTTCTCAGAATACCACGAAATTTGACCCAAACTTAGGTTTAGACCCATGTATTTGTGTGGTAAATTTTGCTCAGCGTAATAATAACTACAAATTAATGTAAAAGAGTAACAAAGTTGCCTTTTTAATAAAACCGTGCGAAACAGCTAAATTTTGAACGTTCTCAGAATTTCTCGAAACTTGACCCAAACGTAGATCTAATCCCATGCATTTGTGTGGTTTTATACGTAATAATAACTACAAATTAGTGTAAAAGGAATACAAAGTTGATTTTTAATAAATCGTACAAAATAGCTAAATTTTGAACTTTTTCAGAATTCCACGAAACTTGACAGAAACGTAGGTCTAGATCCATGCATTTGTATGGTAACTTTGCTAAACATAATAATAGCTACAAGTTAGTTTAAAAGGGAAACAAAGCTGTTTTATTAATAAAACCGTGCAAAATAGCTAAATTTTGACCGTTCTCAGAATATCACGAAATTTGACCCAAACATAGGTCTAGACCCCTGCATTTGTGTGGTAAATTTTGCTAAGCGTAATAATAACTACAAGTTAGTGTAAAAGGGAAACAAAGTTGCTGTTACAAACCGTGCAAAACAGCTAAATTTTGAACGTTATCAGGATTCCACGAAACTTGACCCAAACGTAGGTCTAAACTCATGTATTTTTGTGGTAAATTTGCTAATCGTAATAATAACTACAAGTTAGTGTGAAAAGGGAAACAAAGTTTCTTTTTTAATACACTGTGCAAAACAGCTAAATTTTGAACAATCTCATAATTCCACAAAACTTGACCCAAAAGTAGGTCTAGACCCATGCATTTGTGTGGAAAATTTTGCTAAGCGTAATAATAACCGTGCAAAACAACTAAATTTTGAACGTTCTCATAATTCCACGAAACTTGACCCAAACGTAGGTCTTGACCCATGCATTTGTGTGGTAAATTTTGCTTAGCGTAATAATAACTATAAGTTAATGTAAAAGAGAATCAAAGTTGCTTTTTTAATAAAACCGTGCAAAACAGCTAAATTTTTTAACGTTCTTAGAATTGCACAAAACTTGACTCAATCGTCGGTCTAGACCCATGTATGTTTTTCTTAAATTTTTCTAAGCGTAATAATAAAAACAAGTTAGTGTAAAAGGGAAACAAAGTTGATTTTTTAATAAAACTCTGCAAAACAGCTAAATATTGAACGTTCACAAAATTCAACGAAACATGGCCGAAACATAGGTGTAGACACATGCATTTGTGTGGTAAATTTTCTAAGCGTAATAATAGCTACAAGTTAGTGCAAAAGGAAAATAAAGTTGTTTTTTTAATAAAACCGTGCAAAATAGCTAAATTTGAACGTTCTCAGAATTTCATGAAACTTGACCTAACCGTAGGTCTAGACCTATGCATTTGTTTGTTAAATTTGCTAAGCGTAATAATAACTAGAAGTTAGTGTAAAAGGGAAACAAAGTTGCTTTAATAAAACCGTGCAACACAACTAAATTTTGAACGTTATCAAAATTCCACGAGACTTGACCCAAACGTAGGTCTAGACCCAAATGTAGGTCTAAACGCTTGCATTTGTGTGGTAAATTTTCCTAAGCGTAATAATAACTATAAGTTAGTGTAAAAGGGAAACAAAGTTAATTTTTTAATAAACCGTGCAAAACAGTTAAATATTGAACATTCTTACAATGCCACGAAACTTGAAACAAACATAGCTCTAGACCCATGCGTTTGTTGGGTAAATATGCTAAGCTAATAATAACTGTAAGTTAGTGTGAAAGGGAAACATAGTTGCTTTAATAAAACCGTGCAAAACAACTAAGTTTTGAACATTCTCAGAATTTCACGAAATTGACCCAAACTTAGGTCTAAAACCCATGCATTTGGGTGGTAAATTTGCTAAACGTAATAATAACTACAAGTTTGTGTAAAAGGGAAACAAAATTACTTTCTTAATATTACCGTGTAAAACAACTAGATTTTCAACGTCTTTTGAATTCCACGAAACATGAACCGAACGTTGGTCTAGACCCATACATTTGTGTGGTAAATTCGCTATGCGTAATAATAACTATAAGTTAGTATAAAAGTAAATCAAACTTGCTTTGATAAAATCGCGCAAAACAACTAAATTTTTAACGTTCTCAGAATTCAACGAAACTTGACAAGAACGTTGGTTTAGCCCATGCATTTGTGTGGTAGATTCGCTAAACGTAATAATAACTACAAGTTAGTGTAAAAGGACAACAAAGTTGCTTTATTAATAAAACCGTGCAAAACAGCTAAATTTTGAACGTTCTCATAATTCCACGAAACCTGACTCAAACGTAGGTCTATACCCATGAATTTGTGTGGTAAATTTTCTAAGCGTAATAATAACTACAAGTTAGTATAAAATGGAAACAAAGTTGCCATTTAAAAGAAATCGAGCAAAACAGTTACATTTTGAACGTTTCTAGAATTCCATGAAACTTGACCCAAACGTAGGTCTAATCGCATGCATTTGTGTGGTAAATTTGCTAAATGTATTAATAACTACAAGTTAGTGTAAAAGGGAAACAAAGTTGCTTTTTTTAATAAAACTATGCAAAATAGCTAAATTTTGAACGTTCTTATAATTCCACGAAACTTGACCCAAACGTAGGTCTAACCATGCATTTGTGTGGTAAATTTGCTAAGTGTAATAATAACTAGAAATTAGTGTGAAAGGGAAACAAAGTTGCTTTAATAAAACCGTGCAAAACTGCTTAATTTTGAACGTTCTCATAATTACACGAAACTTGACCCAAACGTAGGTCTAAACCCAAGCATTTATGTGGTGAATTTGCTACGTGTAATAATAACTACAAGTTAGTGTAAAATGAAAACAAAATTTATTTTTTAATAAAACTGTGCAAAACAGCTAAATATTAAACGTTCTTAGAATTCCACAAACTTGAAACAAACATAGGTTTAGACGCATGCATTTGTTTGGTAAATATGCTAAGCTAATAATAACTATAAGTTAGTGTGGAAGGGAAATAAAGTTTCTCTAATAATACTGTGCAAAACAGCTAAATTTTGAACGTTCTCATAATTCCCAAACGTAAGTCTAAACCCATGCATTTGTGTGGTAAATTTGCTATATGTAATAATAACTACAAAATAGTGTAAGAGGAAAACAAAGTTGCTTTTTTAATAAAATCGTGCAAAACCGCTAAATTTTGAACATTCTCATAATTCCATGAAACATGACCCAAACGTAGTTCTAGACCCATGCATTTGTGTGGTAAATTTTGCTAAGCGTAATAATAACGACAAGTTAATGTAAAAGAGAAATAAAATTGCTTTTTTGATAAAATCGGGCAAAAAAACTAAATTTTGAACATTCACATAATTCCACGAAACTTGACTGAAACGTACGTCTAGACCCATGCATTTGTGTGGTAAATTTCGCTAAGGGTAATAATAACTACAAGTTAGTGTAAATGGGAAACAAATTTGCTTTTACAAACCATGCAAAACAACTAAATTTTGAACGTTAACAGAACTCCAAGAAACATGACCCAAACGTAGGTATAAAACCAATGCATTTTTGTGGTAAATTTGCTAAGCGTAAGAATAACTACAAGTTAGTTTAAAAGGGAAACTAAGTTGCTTTTTTAATAAAACGAGTAAAACAGCTAAATTTTGAACATTCTCATAATTTCACGAAACTTGACCCAAACGTTGGTCTAGACCCTTGCACTTGTGTGGTAAATTTTGCTAAGCGAAATAATAACTACAAGTTAGTGTAAAAGAGAAACAAAGTTGCTTTTTTAATAAAACCGTATAAAACAGCTATATTTTGAACGCTTTTAGAATTTTACGAAACTTGACCCAAATATTGGTCTAGACCCATGCATTTTCCTGGTAAATTTGCTAAATGTATTAATAACTACAAGTTAGTGTAAAAGGGAAACAAAGTTGCTTTTTTAATAAAACCGTGCAAAATAGCTAAATTTTGAACGTTCTTATAATTCCACGAAACATGACCCAAACGTAGGTCTAAACGCTTGCATTTGTGTTGTAAATTTGCTTTGCGTATTAATAACAACAAGTTATTGTAAAATGGAAACAAAGTTTCTTTAATAAAAAACCGTGCCGAGCAACTAAATTTTGAACGTTCTCACAATTCCACGAAACTTGATCCAAAGGTAGGTTCAAGCCCATGCATTTAAGTGGTCAATTAGCTAAGCGTAATAATAACTACAAGTTAGTGTAAAAGGGAAACAAAGTTACTTTTTTAATAAAACCGTGCAAACCAGCTAACTTTTGAACGTACTTAGAATTCCACGAAACTTGACCCAAACGTAGGTCTGAACCCATGCATTTGTGTGGTAAATTTTGCTTAACGTAATAATAACTACAAATTAGTGTAAAAGAATAAAAAATTTGCTTTTTAAATCAAACCGTGCAAAACAACTAAATTTTAAACGTTTTCAGAATTTCACGAAACTTGACCCAAACGTAGGTTTAGACCCATGCAATTGTATGGTAAATTTTGCAAAGCGTAAAAATAACTACAAGTTAATATAAAAGGCAAACAAAGTTGCTTTTTTAATAAATCGTGCAAAACCGCTAAATTTTGAACATTCTCATAATTGCGCGAAACTTGACCCAAACGTAGGTCTAGACCCATGCATTTGTATGGTAAATTTGCTAAGCGTAATAATAGCTACAAGTTAGTGTAAAAGGGAAACAAAATTATTTTTTAATAAAATCGTGCAAAACAGCTAAATTTTGAACGTTCTCAGAATTCCACGAAATTTGACCCAAACGTAGGTCTAGACCCCTCAATTTGTGTGGTAAATTTTGCTAAGCATAATAATAACTACAAGTTACCGTAAAAGGGAAACAATGTAGCTTTTACAAACCGTGCAAAAGAGCTAAATTTTGAACGTTATCAGAACTCCACGAAACATGACCCAAACGTAGGTCTAAACCGATGCATTTTTGTGGTAAATTTGATAAGCGTAACAATAACTAAAAGTTGGTGTGAAAAGGGAAACAAAGTTTCTTTTTTAAGACACTATGCAAAACAGCTAAATTTTGAACAATCTCATAATTCCACGAAACATGACCCCAAAGTAGGTCTTGATCCATGCATTTGTGTGGTAAATTTTGCTAAGCGTAATAATAACTACAAGTTAATGTAAAAGCGAAACAAAGTTGCTTTTTTAATAAAACCGTGCAAAACAGCTAAATTTTGAACGTTTTCAGAATTGCACGAAACTTGACCCAAACGTCGGTCTAGACTCATGCATTTTTGTGGTAAATTTTTCTGAGCATAATAATAACTATAAGTTAGTGTAAAAGGAAAATAAAGTTGCTTTAATAAAATCGTGCAAAACAGCTAAATTTTGAACGTTCTCAGAATTTCACGAAACTTGACTCAAATGTAAGTCTAGACCCATGCATTTGTCCGTTAAATATTGCTAAGCGTAATAATAACTACAAGTTAGTGTAAAAGGGAAACACAGTTGCTTTAAAAAAACCATGCAAAACAGCTATTTCGAACATTCTCAGAATTCCACGAAATAATAACTACAAGTTAATGTAAAAGAGAAACGAAGTTGCTTTTTTAGTAAGACCGTGCAAAACAACTAAATTTTGAACGTTCTCATAATTCCATGAAACTTGACCCAAATGTAGGCCTAGACCCATGCATTTGTGAGGTAAATTTTGCTAAGCGTAATAATATCTACAAGTTAGTGCAAAAGGAAAACAACGTTGCTTTTTTAATAAAACCGTTCAAAACGGCTAAATTTGAACATTCTCAGAATTTTACGAAACTTCATCCAAACGTAGGTCTAGACCCATGCATTTGTGTTTTAAATTTGCTAAGCGTAATAATAACTACAAGTTAGTGTAAAAGGAACAAAGTTGCTTTAATAAAACCGTGCTAAACAGCTAAATTTTGAACGTTCTCAGAATTCCACGAAACTTGACCCAAATGTAGGTCTAGACCCATGCATTTGTATTGTAAATTTTGCTAAGCGTAATAATAACTACAAGTTCATGTAAAAGAGAAACAAAGTTGCTTTTTAATTATAATTGTGCAAAATAGCTAAATTTTGAACGTTATCAGAATTTTACGAAACTTGACCCAAACGTCGGTCTAGACCCATTCATTTGTGTGGTAAATTTTGATAAGCATAATAATAACTACAAGTTAGTGTAAAAGGGAGACGAAGTTGATTTTTTAATAAAACTATGCAAAATAACTAAATATTGATCGTTCTCAGAATTCCACGAAACTTGAACCAAACGTAGGTCTAGACCCATGCATTTGTATTGTAAATTTGCTAAAGATAATAATAGCTACAAGTTAGTGTAAAAGAGAAACAAAGATGTTTTTTTAATAAAACCATGCAAAACAGCTAAATTTTGAACGTTCTCAAAATTCCACGAAACTTGACCCAAACGTAGGTTTAGACCCATGCATTTGTGTAGTAACTTTTGCGAAGCGTAATAATAACTACAAGTTAATGTAAAATAGAAACAATGTTGACTTTTTTAATAAAATCATGCAAAACAACTAAATTTTGAACGTTCTCAGAATTTTACGAAACATGACCCAAACGTCGGTCTAGACCCATGCATTTGTATTGTAAATATTGCAAGGCGTAATAATAACAACAAGTTAGTGTAAAAAGGAGACAAAGTTAATTTTTTAATAAAACCTGTGCAAAACAGCTAAATATTGAACGTTATCATAATTCCACGAAACTTGACCCAGACATAGGTCTAATCTCATGCATTTGTGCGGTAAATTTTCTATACGTAATAATAACTAAAAATTAGTGTAAAAGGAAAGCAAGGTTGATTTTTTAATAAAACCGTGCAAAACAGCTAAATTTTGAATGTTCTCAGAATTCCACTAAACTTGACCCAAATGTAGGTCTAGACCCATGCATTTGTGTGGTAAATTTTGCTAAGCGTAATAATAGCTACAAGTTACTGTAAAAGAGAAATAAAGTTGCTTTTTCAATAAAAATGTGCAACACAACTAAGTTTTGAACGTTCTCAGAATTCTACGAAATTTGACCCAAACTTAGGTTTAGACCCATGTATTTGTGTGGTAAATTTTGCTAAGCATAATAATAACTACAAGTTAATGTAAAAGAGTAACAAAGTTGATTTTTTAATAAAACCGTGCAAAACAGCTAAATTTTGAACGTTCTCAGAATTCCACGAAACTTGACCCAAATGTAGATCTAATCCCATGCATTTGTGTGGTAAATTTTTTATACGTAATAATAACTACAAATTAGTGTAAAAGGAACACAAAGTTGATTTTTAATAAACCGTGCAAAACAGCTAAATTTTGAACTTTCTTAGAATTTCACGAAACTTGACCCAAACGTAGGTCTAGGTCCATGCATTGTTATGGTAAATTTGCTAAACATAATAATAGCTACAAGTTAGTTTAAAAGGGAAACAAAGTTGTTTTTTTAATAAAACCGTGCAAAATAGCTAAATTTTGAACGTTCAAACAATTTCACGAAATTTGACCCAAACATAGGTCTATACCCCTGCATTTGTGTGGTAAATTTTGCTAAGCGTAATAATAACTACAAGTTAGTGTAAAAGGGAAACAAAGTTGCTTTTACAAACCGTGCAAAACAGCTAAATTTTGAACGTTATCAGAACTCCATGAAACTTGGCCCAAACGTAGGTCTAAACTCATGTATTTTTGTGGTAAATTTGCTAATTGTAATAATAACTACAAGTTAGTGTGAAAAGGGAAACAAAGTTTCTTTTTTAATACACTGTGCAAAACAGCTAAATTTTGAAGACTCTCATAATTCCACGAAACTTGACCCAAAAGTAGGTCTAGACCCATGCATTTGTGTGGAAAATTTTGCTAAGCGTAATAATAACCGTGCAAAACAACTAAATTTTAAACGTTATCATAATTCCACGAAACTTGACTCAAACGTAGGTCTAGACCCATGCATTTGTATGGTAAATTTTGCTTAGCGTAATAATAACTACAAGTTAATGTAAAAGAGAATCAAAGTTGCTTTTTTAATAAAACCGTGCAAAACAGCTAAATTTTTTAACGTTCTTAGAATTGCACGAAACTTGACTCAATCGTCGGTCTAGACCCATGTATTTTTTACTTAAGTTTTTCTAAGGGTAATAATAACAACTAGTTAGTGTAAAAGGGAAACAAAGTTGATTTTTTAATAAAATCGTGCAAAACCGCTAATATTGAACGTTCACAAAATTCAACGAAACATGACTGAAACGTAGGTGTAGACCCATGCATTTGTGTAGTAAATTTTCTAAGCGTAATAATAGCTACAAGTTAGTGTAAAAGGAAAACAAAGTTGTTTTTTTAATAAAACCGTGCAAAATAGCTAAATTTGAACGTTCTCAAAATTTCATGAAACTTGACCCAAGCGTAGGTCTAGACCTATGCATTTGTTTGTTAAATTTGCTAAGCGTAATAATAACTAGAAGTTAGTGTAAAAGGGAAACAAAGTTGCTTTAATAAAACCGTGCAACACAACTAAATTTTGAACGTTCTCAAAATCCACAAGACTTGACCCAAACGTAGGTCTAGATCCAAATGTAGGTCTAAACGCTTGCATTTGTGTGGTAAATTTTCCTAAGCGTAATAATAACTATAAGTTAGTGTAAAGGGGAAACACAATTGATTTTTTAATAAACCGTGTAAAACAGCTAAATATTGAACGTTCTTACAATGCCACGAAACTTGAAACAAACATAGCTCTAGACCCATGCGTTAGTTTGGTAAATATGCTAAGCTAATAATAACTGTAAGTTAGTGTGATAGGGAAACATAGTTGCTTTAATGAAACCGTGCAAAACAACTAAGTTTTGAACGTTATCAGAATTTCACGAAATTGACCCAAACTTATGTCTAAAACCCATGCATTTGGGTGGTAAATTTGCTAAGTGTAATAATAACTACAAGTTTGTGTAAAAGGGAAACAAAATTACTTTATTAATAATACCGTGTAAAACAACTAGATTTTCAACGTCTTTTGAATTCCACGAAACTTGAACCAAACGTTGGTCTAGACCCATACATTTGCGTGGTAAATTCGCTATGCGTAATAATAACTATAAGTTAGTATAAAAGTGAATCAAACTTGCTTTGATAAAATCGTGCAAAACAACTAAATTTTTAACGTTCTCAGAATTCTACGAAACTTGACACGAACGTTGGTTTAGACTCATGCATTTGTGTGGTAGATTCGCTAAATGTAATAATAACAACAAGTTAGTGTAAAAGGACAACAAAGTTTCTTTTTTAATAAAACCGTGCAAAATCGCTAAATTTTGAACGTTCTCATAATTCCACGAAACTTGACTCGAACGTAGGTCTATACCCATGAATTTGTGTGGTAAATTTTCTAAGCGTATTAATAACTACAAGTTAGTATAAAATGGAAACAAAGATGCCATTTAAACGAAATCGTGCAAAACGGCTACATTTTGAACGTTTCTAGAATTCCACGAAACTTGACCCAAACGTAGGTCTAAACCCATGCATTTGTGTGGTAAATTTGCTAAATGTATTAATAACTACAAGTTAGTGTAAAAGGGAAACAAAGTTGCTTTTTTTAATAAAACTGTCCAAAACAGCTAAATTTTGAACGTTCTCATAATTCCACGAAACTTGACCCAAACGTAGGTCTAAACCCATGCATTTGTGTGGTAAATTTGCTAAGTGTAATAATAATTAGAAATTAGTGTGAAAGGGAAACAAAGTTGCTTTAATAAAACCGTGCAAAACTGCTAAATTTTGAACGTTCTCATAATTACACGAAAGTTGACCCAAAGGTAGGTCTAAACCCATGCATTTGTGTGGTAAATTTGCTAAGTGTAATAATAACTACAAGTTAGTGTAAAATGGAAACAAAGTTTATTTTTTAATAAAACTGTGCAAAACAGCTAAATATTGAACGTTCTTAAAATTCCACAAACTTGAAACAAACATAGGTTTAGACCCATGTATTTGTTTGATAAATATGCTAAGCTACCTAATATGCTAAGTTAATGTAAAAGAGAAATAAAGTTTCTTTTTTGATAAAATCGGGCAAAAAAACTAAATTTTGAACATTCACATAATTCCACGGAACTTGACTGAAACGTACGTCTAGACCCATGCATTTGTGTGGTAAATTTCGCTAAGGGTAATAATAACTATAAGTTAGTGTAAATGGGAAACAAAGTTGCTTTTACAAACCATGCAAAACAGCTAAATTTTGAACGTTAACAGAACTCCACGAAACATGACCCAAACGTAGGTATAAAACCCATGCATTTTTGTGGAAAATTTGCTAAGCGTAAGAATAACTACAAGTTAGTTTAAAGGGGAAACTAAGTTGTTTTTTTAATAAACCGAGTAAAACAGCTAAATTTTGAACATTCTCATAATTCCACGAAACTTGACCCAAACGTTGGTCTAGACCCTTGCATTTGTGTGGTAAATTTTGCTAAGTGTAATAATAACTATAAATTAGTGTAAAAGAGAAACAAAGTTGTTTTTTTAATAAAACCGAGCAAAACAGCTAAATTTGAACGTTGTAAGAATTTCACGAAACTTGACCCAAACGTAGGTCTAGACCCATGCATTCGTGTGGTAAATTTTTGTAAGCATAATAATAAGTACAAGTTAGTGTAAAAGGAAAACAAAGTTGCTTTTTTAATAAAATCGTGTAAAACAACTAGATTTTGAACGTTCTCAAAATTCTACGAAACTTGACCCAAACGTAGGTCTAAATGCTTGCATTTGTGTGGTAAATTTTTCTAAGCGTAATAATTACTATAAGTTAGTGTAAAAGGGAAACAAAGTTGATTTTTGAATAAACCGTGCAAAACAGCTAAATATTGAACGTTCTTACAATTCCACGAAACTTGACCCCAACGTAGGTCTAAAACCCATGCATTTGTGTGGTAAATTTGCTAAGCGTAATAATAACTACAAGTTAGTGTAAAAGGAAAACAAAATTAATATTTTAATAATACCGTGTAAAACAGCTAGATTTTTAACGTTTTTTGAATTCCACGAAACTTGAACCAAACATTGGTCTAGACCTGCCAATCTTCAGTGCAGCGGAATATCATTTCTCATATAATTTATGCCTGTGATGCCACAAAGGTGCCAACCCACCTTCGTCCGGCGTTTGCACACATCAGAGTTCGCGACAGTCCGGGTGCTCGCTGAGGCTCTCTACATCCGTGCCCTTTGCGTCTCACACATCATCTCGAAACCTGTCGACACATTGCCCAATGGTAAGGAGCATCCTCGCTCCACTTCGGCATTACGACACTACACTTGCGCCTGCAACACCCATCTCTTGTCCAACACACTCGGTACATCCTAGGCGCTCGCCCTCGTCATGGCCGCCTTCCATGTCTCGCCCGAGTAGGACAACATCATAAGTCCGAGGCCAAATCGATATGCCGACACCTTGCCGTTCTCCGTACGGCGTGCCCGACATGCCTTCTTGCCTTTCGACTTTGGCTTACTGTGCGGAGTCATCCCACGACCGCCTATCTTAGCCAACGGACCCCTATGGACGGCTAGAACTCGATAGCGCATTCCATGAGTTGGATCACGAGGTCTTTGAATGCTTGCCTCGATCACCCAATCGCTCGAGAGGCGCTGCCTCAGATAACTCGCAGTCCGCGGGGCAACCTAGCACACCACGAGGGGCCTCTCGGCACAATTGGTGCCCAACGTAGGCCATCCTGGCCCTACGCCGCTCGTCAGGTTTCCCAGTCCTTCGGGGACTCTAGCGCTCCGCTCACGAGCTGCCTAGAGCCGGCTCTTGAAGGCCCCCATCATGCCCCCAAGAGATGCTCACTTTGTGCACACGTCGTCTCATGCTACTGCCGTTGTGCACGGGGAGGACCGGCTGATGCTCACCGTATCATGTCCCCCTTATAATAGGCTTAAGAAAAAAATCACTTTTCCCAAGAGTAGCACACTGAAAGGGCCGAGGAGTGCACTTTTTCAGCATCTCCAAGGCTAAAGCACTCTGTTCCCGCATCAAAGCACTCTGTTCCGCACATTAGCACCTACTCGTGCCTAAGGTTGCGCTCCATCGTCGCTACATGCTGGCCTACATCAACCCAAGATGCCCGCATGACGTCCCGTGCTGGCCTACATTGACCCGATTGCCCGCACGTTGCCCACAGGTAATAGCCGACCTGTGAGATCCTCACCCACTCGATCTGTTGACGTCCTCGTCAACACATACACGAAGGATTGAAGTGTATGCAGTGTCCAATACTCCCCAAGTATCTAGCGACACCAGACCGCTCCTGCTCTTTCGAGCGCTCCAGTCGTGAAGTGCCTCTCTTGCACAACACGAGTCATCATCCACTGCGTGCTGGTCGACATCCCTAGTCGCCCGCACGCCGTCCACAAGAAACTCACCCACTCGATCTGTTGACATCCTCGTCAACACATACACAAAGGATTTGTATGCGGTGCCCAATACTCTCTAAGTATGTCGCGACACCAGACCGACCTCCTGCTCCCTTGAGCACTCCAATCGTGAAGTGTCTCTTCTACACAATACGAGATCTCCTCAAGGCGACGCTAAGCTGCTCCTCCACAAAACATAGTGTCTCTGATGCACTCGATCAACACTAAACATGAACGGAAGTCTGCGCCTCACTGCATTCTCTTCCAATGGTGTCGGGTAGCTCGCACACAAACAGTGCCTTTATACACTCACTTGATCGCCTCAAGATGGAAGTTTGTGTATTCATCTACCCTCGCTTCCCAATATAGTCGAAAGTCTGTGCCTGGCTCTACACTCTCTTCGGAAGTCTGTGTCTCTCTACACTCTCTTCGGAAGTCTGTGCCTGGCTCTACACTCTCTTCCAGACTCTCTCAACTGTGCTCCAAGTCTTGTCATGTGCGCCTCTCAATTCCCCAATGCTCCTCAAGACAGTGCCTCAATACACCCGAATTGATCTTGAACGAAGGAAGTGTGGAGTCTGTGATACGGAAGTGTGGAAACCCGGCATCACACTTCACACTCTCTCCACCACTCGATGTGTTTCCGTCCTCGGCAAACACACGGATCCGCCTCTGCGGTAGACTACACTCAAACACTTGCAAACACACCATGGGCCACCTGCCCGATTGTCGAAATCACACCACTCGTGAATCGAAAAGGGTTATCACTCAACCCCGCACCGATTGGGGCCACTTACCCACAATCCGGTATACGACCAAGTTTTCCTAACTTGACCGCAAAATACGGGCCACTTGCTCGACTATCGGCAGAACGCTACTCGTGACCCGAATAGCTTTCAAAAGGGTTGCCGCTCAACCCACCACGGAAATGAGACCGCCTGTCCCAAATCTGGTTGACGACCAAGCTTTCCTAGCTTGACCGCAAAACACAATCTCGTTGCCTCATCCCGAGCGCTTGACCGCAACTACAAGGATAGGATCTCTGAATCCCCGTCCGGCAGCACCTCCAAATGCCAGTCTCGCATCGGTCCGATCACAAACAAGAAAGAGGAGTATCCAACTCCCATCTCGACCCCACTAAGAAGGTTGGGCTCTCCCGCTCCCAATCCCTGCTCGGCTGACCACACCATGCCTCTCATGGTACCAATGGAGCCTGCTGCTCCCGGCATCGATGAAGCCTGCTGCTCCCATCGTGCTCAAACTCGTGCTCCTGATGAGCACCTAACACACAGCTTAGTGGGTTGCTCCCACTCAAGCTCCGGACAAGTTGTCTTTCGCGCACATAACGGAAGCCTATGCTCCTTGGTTCTTGAAGCGTGTCGTCTCCCCTAACGCACCTTCCTCTACCACAATAGCATTCCATCCCGTAACTCTGCTCTGCCACACACGGCTTGCACTGACAACTGCCCCTGAAGGGGTCTCGACATCCACTCCTTGCAACCCCAAGGGTGGCTTGTTCCACGCACCTCATGTGCAACTGTGCTTCGGCTCATGAATATTCAGCACGTCCTCCTCTGCTGGAAGGTTCTTCAGACTATTGAGAATGTGGCCCTTCGTTTACCAATCTCAACTCAAGGTGGTGTTCCGTCCACCAAAACGGCCTTGGCGAGTGGGCCGCCTCTTGACTTGCGGAATTCCGCACACATGGTTGCTACCTCTACTTCACAAACATGACTCTCGCAGTCCATCCAACTCATCGGCATGTCCCCCTCTCACTTAGGAAGCCAAGTGAATTCTGAAGTCCGAATATCGATCTGCCGAAAAGAAATACTGCACCACGGTTGACAGCTCGCCCACACATCTGCGGCGCTCACTCACATGCCAACCAACAACAAACGAAGTTGGGCCGTAGACGCTTGCTCTCCTAGGACTCTAACCAACACCCTCTTAGAGGTAGACGTCCCCCAAAATCATCCCGTCACAACCCAGTCTGATCTTGTCTCAACTGATGGTCTCTACGGATTCCAACTCGTCTCTACCTCAGACGTGGAGCTTTTATACCACTTGTCGACTGGAAGCTGATACCTCTTGTCACAGTATCAGGGCTCATATTCCATTCGTCGACTGGAGGGTCTCGTCCTCCAGGTTCGCAATGCACCTCGTCCCGTGAAGGCAACGAGGCAACAAGTTAGTACGAAAGGAAACAAACTCATTTTAATATAAACGCGTAAAACAACTAAAATTTGAACTTTCTCAGAATTCCATGAAACTTGAACCAAAAGCACGCCTAAACCATTGCATTTGTGTGGTAAATTTTCTAAGCGTAACAACAACTACAAGTTAGTATGAAAGGGAAATAAACTTTCTTTAATAAAACCGCGTAAAACAACTAAATTTTGAACGTTCTAAAAATTCGACGAAATTTGAACCAAAAGTAGGCCTAAAGCCTTGCATTTGTATGGAAATTTTTCTAACTGTAATAATTATGATATGTTAGTATGAAAGAAAAATAAACTTTCTTTAATAAAACTGCGTCAAACAGCTAAAATTTGAATGTTCTTAGAATTCTACGAAACTTGAACCAAATGTAGCCCTAAACCATTGCATTTCTATGGTAAATTTTCTAAGCGTAATAATAACTACAAGATAGTATGAAAGAAAAACAAACGTTCATTAATAAATACGCATAAAACAGTTGAAATTTGATCGATCTCAGAATTTCACGAAACTTGAACCAAAAGTAGGCCTAAAGCCCTTGCATTTGTATGGTAAATTTTCTAAGTGTAATAACAGCTACGAATTAGTATGAAAGGGAAACAAACTTTCTTTAACAAAACCGCGTAAAACAACTAAATTTTGAACGTTCTAAAAATTCGACGAAATTTGAACCAAAAGTAGGCCTAAAGCCTTGCATTTGTATTGAAATTTTTCTACCTGTAATAATTATGATATGTTAGTATGAAAGAAAAATAAACTTTCTTTAATAAAACTGCGTCAAACAGCTAACATTTGAACGTTCTTAGAATTCTACGAAACTTGAACCAAATGTAGCCCTAAACCATTGCATTTCTATGGTAAATTTTCTAAGCGTAATAATAACTACAAGATAGTATGAAAGGAAAACAAACTTTCATTAATAAATACGCATAAAACATTTGAAATTTGATCGATCTCAGAATTTCACGAAACTTGAACCAAAAGTAGGCCTAAAGCCCTTGCATTTGTATGGTAAATTTTCTAAGTGTAATAACAGCTACGAATTAGTATGAAAGGGAAACAAACTATCTTTAACAAAACCGCGTAAAACAACTAAATTTTGAACGTTCTAAAAATTCGACGAAATTTGAACCAAAAGTAGGCCTAAAGCCTTGCATTTGTACGGAAATTTTTCTACCTGTAATAATTATGATATGTTAGTATGAAAGAAAAATAAACTTTCTTTAATAAAACTGCGTCAAACAGCTAAAATTTGAACGTTCTTAGAATTCTACGAAACTTGAACCAAATGTAGCCCTAAACCATTGCATTTCTATGGTAAATTTTCTAAGCGTAATAATAACTACAAGATAGTATGAAAGGAAAACAAACTTTCATTAATAAATACGCATAAAACAACTGAAATTTGATCGATCTCAGAATTTCACGAAACTTGAACCAAAAGTAGACCTAAACCCCTATAATTGTGTGGTAAATTTTCTAAGGGTAACAATAACTATAAGTTAGTGTGAAAGATAAACAAACTTTCTTTATTAAAAATGCATAAAACAGCCAAAATTTGAATGTTCTCATGAACCAAAAGTAGACCTAAACCCCTTGCATTCGTATGGAAATTTTCTAAGCATAATAATAACTAAATATTATTATGAAAGGCAATCAAACTTTCTTGAATAAAGACACGTAAAACATAAAAAATTGAACTACCAAAAAATTCCACAAAACTTGAATCAAAAGTAGGCCTAAACACTTGCATTTGTATGGTAAATTTTCTAAATTTTATAATAACTACAAGTTAGTATGAAAGGGAAACAAACATTATTTAATAAAACTGCATAAAATAACTAAAATTTGAACGTCCTCAAAATTCCACGAAACGTTAACCAAAAGTAGGCCTATCCCTTGCATTTTTATGGTAAATTTTCTAAGCATAATAATAACAACAAGTTAGTACGAAAGGAAACAAACTCATTTTAATATAAACGCGTAAAACAGCTAAAATTTGAACATTCTCAGAATTCCACGAAACTTGAAGCAAAAGTAGGCCTAAACCCTTGCATTTGTATGGTAAATTTTCTAGCATAACAACAACTACAAGTTAGTATGAAAGGAAAATAAACTTTCTTTAATAAAATCGCGTAAAACAACTAAATTTTGAACGTACTAAAAATTTCACGAAACTAGAACCAAAAGTTGGCCTAAACCCTTGCATTTGTATGGAAATTTTTCTACCTGTAATAATTGTGATATGTTAGTATGAAAGAAAAATAAACTTTCTTTAATAAAACTACGTCAAACAACTAAAATTTGAACGTTCTTAGAATTCCACGAAACTTGAACCAAATGTAGCCGTAAACCATTGCATTTCTATGGTAAATTTTCTAAGCGTAATAATAACCAGAAGATAGTATGAAAGGAAAATTAACTTTCATTAATAAATACGCGTAAAACAACTGAAATTTGATCGATCTCAGAATTTCACGAAACTTGAACCAAAAATAGGCCTAAAACCCTTGCATTTGTATAGTAAATTTTCTAAGTGTAATAACAGCTACAAATTAGTATGAAAGGGAAACAAACTTTCTTTAATTAACCGCATAAAATAGCTAAAACTTGAACGTCGTAACAATTTCTCAAAACTTGAACCAAAAGTAGGTCTAAACACTTGCATTAGTATGGTAAATTTTTTAAGCGTAATAATAGCGACAAGTTAGTATGAAAGGAAGACTAATTTTCTTTAATAGAACTGCGTAAAACAACTAAAAGTTGAACGTACTCAAAATTCCACGAATCTTGAATCAAATGTTGGCCTAAACCTTTGTATTTGTATGGTAAATTTTCTAAGCGTAATAATAACTAAAACTTAGTATGAAAATGAAACAAACTTTCTTTAATTAAACCGCGTAAAACAGCTAAAACTGGAACGTTTTCATAATTTTACGAAATATGAACCAAAAGCAGGCCTAAACCTTGCTTTTGTATGGTAAATTTTCAACGCATGATAACAACAACAATTGAGTATGAAAGGGAAACAAACTTTCTTTAATAAAAACCGCGTAAAACAACTAAAATTTGAACTATCTCAGAATTTCACGAAATTTGAACCAAAACTAGACTTAAACCCCTATAATTGTGTGGTAAATTTTCTAAGGGTAACAATAACTATAAGTTATTATGAAAGATAAACAAACTTTCTTTAATAAAAATGCATAAAACAGCCAAAATTTGAATGTTCTCATGAACCAAAAGTAGACCTAAACCCCTTGCATTCGTATGGAAATTTTCTAAGCATAATAATAACTAAATGTTATTATGAAAGGCAATCAAACTTTCTTGAATAAAAACACGTAAAACATCAAAAATTGAACTATCAAAAAATTCCACAAAACTTGAATCAAAAGTAGGCCTAAACACTTGCATTTGTATGGTAAATTTTCTAAATGTTATAATAACTACAAGTTAGTATGAAAGGGAAACAAACATTCTTTAATAAAACTGCATAAAATAGCTAAAATTTGAACGTCCTCAAAATTCCACGAAACGTTAACCAAAAGTAGGCCTATCCCTTGAATTTTTATGGTAAATTTTCTAAGCGTAATAATAACAACAAGTTAGTACGAAAGGAAACAAACTCATTTTAATATAAACGCGTAAAACAACTAAAATTTGAACATTCTCAGAATTCCACGAAACTTGAAGCAAAAGTAGGCCTAAACCCTTGCATTTTTATGGTAAATTTTCTAAGACAACAACTACAAGTTAGTATGAAAGTGATATATAAACTTTCTTTAATAAAACCGCATAAAACAACTAAATTTTGAACGTACTCAGAATTCCACGAAACTTGAACCAAAAGTAAGCCTAAACCCTTGCATTTGTATGGTAAATTTTCTAAGTGTAACAACAACTGCAAGTTAGTATGAAACGGAAATAAACTTTCTTTAATAAAACTGCGTAAAACAACTAAACTTTGAACGTTCTAAAAATTTCACGAAACTTGAACCAAGAGTAGGCCTAAAGCCTTGCATTTGTATGGAAATTTAACTACCTGTAATAGTTATGATATATTAGTATGAAAGAAAAATAAACTTTTTTTAGTACAACTGCGTCAGACATCTAAAATTGAAACGTTCTTAGAATTCCACGAAACTTGAACCAAATGTAGCCCTAAACCATTGCATTTCTATGGTAAATTTTCTATGCGCAATAATAACTACAAGATAGTATGAAAACGAAACAAACTTTCATAAATAAATACGCGTAAAACAGCTGAAATTTGATCGATCTCAGAATTTCACGAAACTTGAACCAAAAGTAGGCCTAAAACCCTTGCATTTGTATGGTAAATTTTCTAAGTGTAATAACAGCTACAAATTAGTATGAAAGGGAAACAATCTTTCTTTAATGAACCGCATAAAATAGCTAAAACTTGAACGTCGTAACAATTTCTCGAAACTTGAACCAAAATTAGGTCTAAACCCTTGCATTAGTATGGTAAATTTTCTAAGCGTAATAATAGCGACAAGTTAGTATGAAAGGAAGACAAATTTTATTTAACAGAACTGCGTAAAACAACTAAAATTTGAACGTACTTAGAATTCCACGAAACTTGAATCAAAAGTAGGCCTAAACCTTTGTATTTGTATGGTAAATTTTCTAAGCGTAATAATAACTAAAAGTGAGTATGAAAATGAAACAAACTTTCTTTAATTAAACCGCGTAAAACAGCTAAAACTGGAACGTTTTCAGAATTTTATGAAATATGAACGAAAAGCAGGCCTAAAATTTGCTTTTGTATGCTAAATTTTCAACGCATGATAACAACAACAATTGAGTATGAAAGGGAAACAAACTTTCTTTAATAAAAATCGCGTAAAACAGCTAAAATTTGAACTATCTCAGAATCACGAAATTTGAACCAAAAGTAGACCTAAACCCCTATAATTGTATAGTGAATTTTCTAAGGGAAACAATAACTATAAGTTAGTATGAAAGATAAACAAACTTTCTTTAATAAAAATGCATAAAATAGCCAGAATTTGAACGTTCTCATGAACCAAAAGTAGACCTAAACCCCTTGCATTCGTATGGAAATTTTTCCAAGCGTAATAATAACTAAATATTATTATGAAAGGCAATCAAACTTTCTTGAATAAAAGCACGTAAAACATCAAAAGTTGAACTATCACAAAATTCCACGAAACTAGAATCGAAAGTACGCCTAAACACTTGCATTTGTATGGTAAATTTTCTAAATATTATAATAACTATAAGTTCTTATGAAAGTGAAATAAACTTTCTTTAATAAAACGGTATAAAATAGCTAAAATTTGAACGTCCTCAAAATTCCACGAAACTTTAACCAAAAGTAGGCCTAACCCTTGCATTTTTATGGTAAATTTTCTTAGCGTAATAATAACAACAAGTTAGTACGAAAGGAAACAAACTCAGTTTAATATAAACGCGTAAAACAGCTAAAATTTTAACTTTCTCAAAATTCCACGAAACATGAACCAAAAGTAGGCCTAAACCCTTGCATTTGTATGGTAAATTTTCTAAGCGTAATAATAACGACAATTTAGTATGAACGGAAGACAAATTTTCTTTAACAGAACTGCGTAAAACAACTAAAATATGAACGTACTCAGAATTCCACGAAACTTAAATCAAAAGTAGGCCTAAACCTTTGTATTTGTATGGTAAATTTTCTAAACGTAATAATAACTAAAAGTTATTAAGAAAATGAAACAAACTTTCTTTAATTAAACCGCGTAAAACCGCTAAAATCTGAACGTTTTCAGAATTTTACGAAATATGAACCAAAAGCAGCCCTAAACCTTGCTTTTGTATGGTAAATTTTCGACGCATGATAACAACAACAATTGAGTATGAAGGGAAACAAACTTTCTTTAATAAAAACCGCGTAAAACAGCTAAAATTTGAACTATCTCAGAATTTCACGAAATTTGAACCAAAAGTAGACCTAAACCCCTATATTTGTATGGTAAATTTTCTAAGGGTAACAATAACTATAAGTTAGTATGAAAGATAAAAAAAACTTTCTTTAATAAAAATGTGTAAAACAACCAGAATTTGAACGTTCTCATGAACCAAAAGTAGACCTAAACCCCTTGCATTCGTATGGAAATTTTCTAAGCGTAATAATAACTAAATGTTATTATGAAAGGCAATCAAACTTTCTTGAAAAAAAACACGTAAAACATAAAAAATTGAACTATCACAAAATTCCACGAAACTTGAATCAAAAGTAGGCTTAAACACTTGCATTTGTATGGTAAATTTTCTAAATGTTATAATAACTACAAGTTAGTATGAAAGGGAAACAAACTTTCTTTAATAAAACTGCATAAAATAGCTAAAATTTGAACGTCCTCAAAATTCCACGAAACTTTAACCAAAAGTAGGCCAAACCCTTGCATTTTTATGGTAAATTTTCTAAGCGTAATAATAACAACAAGTTAGTACGAAAGGAAACAAACTCATTTTAATATAAACGCGTAAAATAACTAAAATTTGAACTACTCAGAATTCCACGAAACTTGAACCAAAAGTAGGCCACCCTTGCATTTGTATGGTAAATTTTTTAAGCGTAACAATAACTACAAGTTAGTATGAAAGAGAAATAAACTTTCTTTAATAAAACCGCGTAAAACAACTAAATTTTGAACGTTCCAAAAATACTACGAAACTTGAACCAAAAGTAGGCCTAAAGCCTGCATTTGTATGGAAATTTTTCTACCTGTAATCGTAATGATATGTTAGTATGAAAGAAAAATAAACTTTCTTTCATAAAATTGCGTCAAACAGCTAAAATTTGAACGTTTTTAGAATTCCACGAAACTTGAACCAAATGTAGCCCTAAACCATTGCATTTCTATGGTAAATTTTCTAATCGTAATAATAACTACAAGATAGTATGAAAGGAAACAAACTTTCATTAATAAATACGCGTAAAACAGATGAAATTTGATCGATCTCAGAATTTCACGAAATTTGAACCAAAAGTAGGCATAAAACCCTTGCATTTGTATGGTAAATTTTCTAAGTGTAATAACAGCTACGAATTAGTATGAAAGGGAAACAAACTTTCTTTAATGAACCGCATAAAATAGCTAAAACTTGAACGTCGTAACAATTTCTCGAAACTTGAACCAAAAGTAGGTCTAAACCCTTGCATTAGTATGGTAAATTTTCTAAGCGTAATAATAGCGACAAGTTAGTATGAAAGGAAGACAAATTTTCTTTAATAGAACTGCGTAAAACAACTAAAATCTGAAAGTACTCAGAATTCTATAAAACTTGAATCAAAAGTAGGCCCAAACCTTTGCATTTGTATGGTAAATTTTTCAAGCATAATAATAACTAAAAGTTAGTCTGAAAATGAAACAAACTATCTTTAATTAAACTGCGTAAAACTGCTAAAACTGGAACGTTTTCATAAGTTTACGAAATATGAACCAAAATCAGGCCTAAAACTTGCTTTTGTATGGTAAGTTTTCAACGCATGATAACAACAACAATTTTGTATGAAAGGGAAACAAACTTTCTTTAATAAAAACCTCGTAAAACAGCCAAAAGTTGAACTATCTCAGAATTTCACGAAATTTGAACCAAAAGTAGGCCTAAACCTTTGTATTTGTATGGTAAATTTTCTAAGCGTAATAATAACTAAAAGTGAGTATGAAAATGAAACAAACTTTCTTTAATTAAACCGTGTAAAACAACTAAAACTGGAACGTTTTCAGAATTTTATGAAATATGAACGAAAAGCAGGCCTAAAACTTGCTTTTGTATGGTAAATTTTCAACGCATGATAACAACAACAATTGAGTATAAAAGGAAAACAAACTTTCTTTAATATAAACCGCGTAAAACAGCTAAAATTTGAACTATCTCAGAATCACGAAATTTGAACCAAAAGTAGACCTAAACCCCTATATTTGTATAGTAAATTTTCTAAGGGAAACAATAACTATAAGTTAGTATGAAAGATAAACAAACTTTCTTTAATAAAAATGTGTAAAATAGCCAGAATTTGAATGTTCTCATGAACCAAAAGTAGACCTAAACCCCTTGCATTCGTATGGAAATTGTCTAAGCGTAATAAGAACTAAATGTTATTATGAAAGGCAATCAAACTTTCTTGAATAAAAACACGTAAAACATCAAAAGTTGAACTATCACAAAATTCCACGAAACTAGAATCAAAAGTACGCCTAAACACTTGCATTTGTATGGTAAATTTTCTAAATATTATAATAACTATAAGTTCTTATGAAAGTGAAACAAACTTTCTTTAATAAAACTGTATAAAATAGCTAAAATTTGAACGTCCTCAAAATTCCACGAAACTTTAACCAAAAGTAGGCCTAACCTTTGCATTTTTATGGTAAAGTTTCTTAGCGTAATAATAACAACAAGTTAGTACGAAAGGAAACAAACTCAGTTTAATATAAACGCGTAAAACAGCTAAAATTTGAACTTTCTCAAAATTCCATGAAACAAGAACCAAAAGTAGGCCTAAACCCTTGCATTTGTATGGTAATTTTCTAAGCGTAACAATAACTACAAATTAGTATGAAAGGTAAATAAACTTTCTTTAATAAAACCTCGTAAAACAACTAAATCTTGAACGTTCTAAAAATTTCACAAAATTAGAACCAAAAGTAGGCCTAAACCCCTATATTTGTATGGTAGATTTTCTAAGGGTAACAATAACTATAAGTTAGTATAAAAGATAAACAAACATTCTTTAATAAAAATGCGTAAAACAACCAGAATTTAAACGTTCTCATGAACCAAAAGTAGACCTAAACCCCTTGCATTCGTATGGAAATTTTCTAAGCGTATTAATAACTAAATGTTATTATGAAAGGTAATCAAACTTTATTGAATAAAAACACGTTAAACATAAAAAATTGAATTATCACAAAATTCCATGAAACTTCAATCAAAAGATGACCTAAACACTTGCATTTGTATGGTAAATTTTCTAAATATTATAATAACTATAAGTTAGTATGAAAGGGAAATAAACTTTCTTTAATAAAACTGCATAAAATAGCTAAAATTTGACTGTCCTCAAAATTCCACGAAACATTAACGAAAAGTAGGCCTAACCCTTGCATTTTTATGGTAAATTTTTTAAGCGTAATAATAACAACAAGTTAGTACGAAAGGAAACAAACTCATTTTAATATAAACGCGTAAAATAACTAAAATTTGAACTACTCAGAATTCCACGAAACTTGAACCAAAAGTAGGCCACCCTTGCATTTGTATGGTAAATTTTTTAAGCGTAACAATAACTACAAGTTAGTATGAAAGAGAAATAAACTTTCTTTAATAAAACCGCGTAAAACAACTAAATTTTGAACGTTCCAAAAATACTACGAAACTTGAACCAAAAGTAGGCCTAAAGCCTGCATTTGTATGGAAATTTTTCTACCTGTAATTGTAATGATATGTTAGTATGAAAGAAAAATAAACTTTCTTTCATAAAATTGCGTCAAACAGCTAAAATTTGAACGTTTTTAGAATTCCACGAAACTTGAACCAAATGTAGCCCTAAACCATTGCATTTCTAAGGTGAATTTTCTAAGCGTTATAATAACAACAAGATAGTATGAAAAGGAAACAAACTTTCATTAATAAATACGCGTAAAACAACTGAAATTTGATCGATCTCAGAATTTCACGAAACTTGAACCAAAAGTAGGCCTAAAACCCTTGCATTTGTATGGTAAATATTCTAAGTGTAATAACAGCTACAAATTAGTATGAAAGGGAAACAAACTTTCTTTAATGAACCGCATAAAATAGCTAAAACTTGAACGTCGTAACAATTTCTCGAAACTTGAACCAAAATTAGGTCTAAACGCTTGCATTAGTATGGTAAATTTTCTAAGCGTAATAACAACGACAAGTTAGTATGAAAGGAAGACAAATTTTCTTTAAAAGAACTGCGTAAAACAACTAAAATTTGAACGTATTCAGAATTCCACGAAACTTCAATCAAAAGTAGGCCTAAACCTATTTATTTGTATGGTAAATTTTCTAAGCGTAATAATAACTAAAAGTTAGTATGAAAATGAAACAAACTTTGTTTAATTAAACAGTGTAAAATAGCTAAAACTGGAACGTTTTCAGAATTTTTTGTAATATGAACCAAAAGCATGCCTAAACCTTGCTTTTGTATGGTAAATTTTCAACGCATGATAACAATAACAATTGAGTATGAAAGAGAAACAAACTTTTTTTTAATAAAAACCGCGTAAAACAGCTAAAATTTTAACTATCTCAGAATTTCACGAAATTTGAACCAAAAGTAGACCTAAACCCCTATATTTGTATGGTAAATTTTTTAAGCGTAACAATAACTATAAGTTAGTATGAAAGATAAATAAACTTTCTTTAATAAAAACGCGTAAAACTGCCAGAATTTGAACGTTCTCATGAATCAAAAGTAGACCTAAACCCCTTGCATTCGTATGGAAATTTTCTAAGCGTAATGATAACTAAATGTTATTATGAAAGGCAATCAAACTTTCTTGAATAAAAACACGTAAAACATCAAAAGTTGAACTATAACAAAATTCTACGGATCTTGAATCAAAAGTACGCCTAAACACTCGCATTTGTATGGTAAATTTTCTAAATATTATAATAACTATAAGTTAGTATGAAAGTGAAACAAACTTTCTTTAATAAAATTGCATAAAAGAGCTAAAATCTGAACGTCCTCAAAATTCCACGATACTTTAACCAAAAGTAGGCCTAACCCTTGCATTTTTATGGTAAATTTTCAAAGCGTAATAATAACAATAAGTTAGTACGAAAGGAAACAAACTCATTTTAATATAAACACGTAAAATAGCTAAAATTTGAACTTTCTCAGGAGTCCACGAAACATGAACTAAAAGTAGGCCGAAACCCTTTCATTTGTATGGTAAATTTTCTAAGCGTAACAATAACTACAAGTTAGTATGAAAGGGAAATAAACTTTCTTTAATAAAACCGCGTAAAACAACTAAATTTTGAACGATCTAAAAATACTACGAAACTTGAACCAAAAGTAGGCCTAAGGCCTTGCATTTGTATGGAAATTTTTCTACCTGTAATAGTAATGATATGTTAGTATGAAAGAAAAATAAACTTTCTTTAATAAAATTGGGTCAAACAGCTAAAATTCGAACGTTTTTAGAATTCCACAAAACTTGAACCAAATGTAGCCTTAAAACATTGCATTTCTAAGGTAAATTTTCTAAGCGTTATAATAACTACAAGATAGTATGAAAAAGAAACAAACTTTCATTAATAAATACGCGTAAAACAACTGAAATTTGATCGATCTCAGAATTTCACGAAACTTGAACCAAAAGTAGGCCTAAAACCCTTGCATTTGTATGGTAAATTTTCTAAGTGTAATAACAGCTACAAATTAATATGAAAGGGAAACAAACTTTCTTTAATGAACCGCATAAAATAGCTAAAACTTGTACGCCGAAACAATTTCTCGAAACTTGAACCAAAAGTAGGTCTAAACCCTTGCATTAGTATGGTAAATTTTCTAAGCGTAATAATAGCGACAATTTAGTATGAACGGAAGACAAATTTTCTTTAACAGAACTGCGTAAAACAACTAAAATTTGAACGTACTCAGAATTCCACGAAACTTGAATCAAAAGTAGGCCTAAATCTTTGTATTTGTATGGTAAATTTTCTGAACGTAATAATAACTAAAAGTTAGTAAGAAAATGAAACAAACTTTCTTTAATTAAACCGCGTAAAACAGCTAAAATTGGAACATTTTCAAAATTTTACGAAATATGAACGAAAAGCAGGGCTAAACCTTGCTTTTGTATGGTAAATTTTCAACGCATGATAACAAAAACAATTGAGTATGAAAGGGAAACAAACTTTCTTTAATAAAAACCTCGTAAAACAGCTAAAATTTTAATTATCTCAGAATTTCACGAAATTTGAACCAAAAGTAGACCTAAACCCCTATATTTGTATGGTAAATTTTCTAAGGGTAACAATAACTATAAGTTAGTATGAAAGATAAACAAACTTTCTTTAATAAAAATGTGTAAAACAGCCAGAATTTGAACGTTCTCATGAACCAAAAGTAGACCTAAACCCCTTGCATTCGTATGGAAATTTTCTAAGCGTAATAATAACTAAATGTTATTATGAAAGGCAATCAAACTTTCTTGAAAAAAAACACGTAAAACATAAAAAATTGAACTATCACAAAATTCCACGAAACTTGAATCAAAAGTAGGCTTAAACACTTGCATTTGTATGGTAAATTTTCTAAATGTTATAATAACTACAAGTTAGTATGAAAGGGAAACAAACTTTCTTTAATAAAACTGCATAAAATAGCTAAAATTTGAACGTCCTCAAAATTCCACGAAACTTTAACCAAAAGTAGGCCAAACCCTTGCATTTTTATGGTAAATTTTCTAAGCGTAATAATAACAACAAGTTAGTACGAAAGGAAACAAACTCATTTTAATATAAACGCGTAAAATAACTAAAATTTGAACTACTCAGAATTCCACGAAACTTGAACCAAAAGTAGGCCACCCTTGCATTTGTATGGTAAATTTTTTAAGCGTAACAATAACTACAAGTTAGTATGAAAGAGAAATAAACTTTCTTTAATAAAACCGCGTAAAACAACTAAATTTTGAACGTTCCAAAAATACTACGAAACTTGAACCAAAAGTAGGCCTAAAGCCTGCATTTGTATGGAAATTTTTCTACCTGTAATCGTAATGATATGTTAGTATGAAAGAAAAATAAACTTTCTTTCATAAAATTGCGTCAAACAGCTAAAATTTGAACGTTTTTAGAATTCCACGAAACTTGAACCAAATGTAGCCCTAAACCATTGCATTTCTATGGTAAATTTTCTAATCGTAATAATAACTACAAGATAGTATGAAAGGAAACAAACTTTCATTAATAAATACGCGTAAAACAGATGAAATTTGATCGATCTCAGAATTTCACGAAATTTGAACCAAAAGTAGGCATAAAACCCTTGCATTTGTATGGTAAATTTTCTAAGTGTAATAACAGCTACGAATTAGTATGAAAGGGAAACAAACTTTCTTTAATGAACCGCATAAAATAGCTAAAACTTGAACGTCGTAACAATTTCTCGAAACTTGAACCAAAAGTAGGTCTAAACCCTTGCATTAGTATGGTAAATTTTCTAAGCGTAATAATAGCGACAAGTTAGTATGAAAGGAAGACAAATTTTCTTTAATAGAACTGCGTAAAACAACTAAAATCTGAAAGTACTCAGAATTCTATAAAACTTGAATCAAAAGTAGGCCCAAACCTTTGCATTTGTATGGTAAATTTTTCAAGCATAATAATAACTAAAAGTTAGTCTGAAAATGAAACAAACTATCTTTAATTAAACTGCGTAAAACTGCTAAAACTGGAACGTTTTCATAAGTTTACGAAATATGAACCAAAATCAGGCCTAAAACTTGCTTTTGTATGGTAAGTTTTCAACGCATGATAACAACAACAATTTTGTATGAAAGGGAAACAAACTTTCTTTAATAAAAACCTCGTAAAACAGCCAAAAGTTGAACTATCTCAGAATTTCACGAAATTTGAACCAAAAGTAGGCCTAAACCTTTGTATTTGTATGGTAAATTTTCTAAGCGTAATAATAACTAAAAGTGAGTATGAAAATGAAACAAACTTTCTTTAATTAAACCGTGTAAAACAACTAAAACTGGAACGTTTTCAGAATTTTATGAAATATGAACGAAAAGCAGGCCTAAAACTTGCTTTTGTATGGTAAATTTTCAACGCATGATAACAACAACAATTGAGTATAAAAGGAAAACAAACTTTCTTTAATATAAACCGCGTAAAACAGCTAAAATTTGAACTATCTCAGAATCACGAAATTTGAACCAAAAGTAGACCTAAACCCCTATATTTGTATAGTAAATTTTCTAAGGGAAACAATAACTATAAGTTAGTATGAAAGATAAACAAACTTTCTTTAATAAAAATGTGTAAAATAGCCAGAATTTGAATGTTCTCATGAACCAAAAGTAGACCTAAACCCCTTGCATTCGTATGGAAATTGTCTAAGCGTAATAAGAACTAAATGTTATTATGAAAGGCAATCAAACTTTCTTGAATAAAAACACGTAAAACATCAAAAGTTGAACTATCACAAAATTCCACGAAACTAGAATCAAAAGTACGCCTAAACACTTGCATTTGTATGGTAAATTTTCTAAATATTATAATAACTATAAGTTCTTATGAAAGTGAAACAAACTTTCTTTAATAAAACTGTATAAAATAGCTAAAATTTGAACGTCCTCAAAATTCCACGAAACTTTAACCAAAAGTAGGCCTAACCTTTGCATTTTTATGGTAAAGTTTCTTAGCGTAATAATAACAACAAGTTAGTACGAAAGGAAACAAACTCAGTTTAATATAAACGCGTAAAACAGCTAAAATTTGAACTTTCTCAAAATTCCACGAAACAAGAACCAAAAGTAGGCCTAAACCCTTGCATTTGTATGGTAATTTTCTAAGCGTAACAATAACTACAAATTAGTATGAAAGGTAAATAAACTTTCTTTAATAAAACCTCGTAAAACAACTAAATCTTGAACGTTCTAAAAATTTCACAAAATTAGAACCAAAAGTAGGCCTAAACCCCTATATTTGTATGGTAGATTTTCTAAGGGTAACAATAACTATAAGTTAGTATAAAAGATAAACAAACATTCTTTAATAAAAATGCGTAAAACAACCAGAATTTAAACGTTCTCATGAACCAAAAGTAGACCTAAACCCCTTGCATTCGTATGGAAATTTTCTAAGCGTATTAATAACTAAATGTTATTATGAAAGGTAATCAAACTTTATTGAATAAAAACACGTTAAACATAAAAAATTGAATTATCACAAAATTCCATGAAACTTCAATCAAAAGATGACCTAAACACTTGCATTTGTATGGTAAATTTTCTAAATATTATAATAACTATAAGTTAGTATGAAAGGGAAATAAACTTTCTTTAATAAAACTGCATAAAATAGCTAAAATTTGACTGTCCTCAAAATTCCACGAAACATTAACGAAAAGTAGGCCTAACCCTTGCATTTTTATGGTAAATTTTTTAAGCGTAATAATAACAACAAGTTAGTACGAAAGGAAACAAACTCATTTTAATATAAACGCGTAAAATAACTAAAATTTGAACTACTCAGAATTCCACGAAACTTGAACCAAAAGTAGGCCACCCTTGCATTTGTATGGTAAATTTTTTAAGCGTAACAATAACTACAAGTTAGTATGAAAGAGAAATAAACTTTCTTTAATAAAACCGCGTAAAACAACTAAATTTTGAACGTTCCAAAAATACTACGAAACTTGAACCAAAAGTAGGCCTAAAGCCTGCATTTGTATGGAAATTTTTCTACCTGTAATTGTAATGATATGTTAGTATGAAAGAAAAATAAACTTTCTTTCATAAAATTGCGTCAAACAGCTAAAATTTGAACGTTTTTAGAATTCCACGAAACTTGAACCAAATGTAGCCCTAAACCATTGCATTTCTAAGGTGAATTTTCTAAGCGTTATAATAACAACAAGATAGTATGAAAAGGAAACAAACTTTCATTAATAAATACGCGTAAAACAACTGAAATTTGATCGATCTCAGAATTTCACGAAACTTGAACCAAAAGTAGGCCTAAAACCCTTGCATTTGTATGGTAAATATTCTAAGTGTAATAACAGCTACAAATTAGTATGAAAGGGAAACAAACTTTCTTTAATGAACCGCATAAAATAGCTAAAACTTGAACGTCGTAACAATTTCTCGAAACTTGAACCAAAATTAGGTCTAAACGCTTGCATTAGTATGGTAAATTTTCTAAGCGTAATAACAACGACAAGTTAGTATGAAAGGAAGACAAATTTTCTTTAAAAGAACTGCGTAAAACAACTAAAATTTGAACGTATTCAGAATTCCACGAAACTTCAATCAAAAGTAGGCCTAAACCTATTTATTTGTATGGTAAATTTTCTAAGCGTAATAATAACTAAAAGTTAGTATGAAAATGAAACAAACTTTGTTTAATTAAACAGTGTAAAATAGCTAAAACTGGAACGTTTTCAGAATTTTTTGTAATATGAACCAAAAGCATGCCTAAACCTTGCTTTTGTATGGTAAATTTTCAACGCATGATAACAATAACAATTGAGTATGAAAGAGAAACAAACTTTTTTTTAATAAAAACCGCGTAAAACAGCTAAAATTTTAACTATCTCAGAATTTCACGAAATTTGAACCAAAAGTAGACCTAAACCCCTATATTTGTATGGTAAATTTTTTAAGCGTAACAATAACTATAAGTTAGTATGAAAGATAAATAAACTTTCTTTAATAAAAACGCGTAAAACTGCCAGAATTTGAACGTTCTCATGAATCAAAAGTAGACCTAAACCCCTTGCATTCGTATGGAAATTTTCTAAGCGTAATGATAACTAAATGTTATTATGAAAGGCAATCAAACTTTCTTGAATAAAAACACGTAAAACATCAAAAGTTGAACTATAACAAAATTCTACGGATCTTGAATCAAAAGTACGCCTAAACACTCGCATTTGTATGGTAAATTTTCTAAATATTATAATAACTATAAGTTAGTATGAAAGTGAAACAAACTTTCTTTAATAAAATTGCATAAAAGAGCTAAAATCTGAACGTCCTCAAAATTCCACGATACTTTAACCAAAAGTAGGCCTAACCCTTGCATTTTTATGGTAAATTTTCAAAGCGTAATAATAACAATAAGTTAGTACGAAAGGAAACAAACTCATTTTAATATAAACACGTAAAATAGCTAAAATTTGAACTTTCTCAGGAGTCCACGAAACATGAACTAAAAGTAGGCCGAAACCCTTTCATTTGTATGGTAAATTTTCTAAGCGTAACAATAACTACAAGTTAGTATGAAAGGGAAATAAACTTTCTTTAATAAAACCGCGTAAAACAACTAAATTTTGAACGATCTAAAAATACTACGAAACTTGAACCAAAAGTAGGCCTAAGGCCTTGCATTTGTATGGAAATTTTTCTACCTGTAATAGTAATGATATGTTAGTATGAAAGAAAAATAAACTTTCTTTAATAAAATTGGGTCAAACAGCTAAAATTCGAACGTTTTTAGAATTCCACAAAACTTGAACCAAATGTAGCCTTAAAACATTGCATTTCTAAGGTAAATTTTCTAAGCGTTATAATAACTACAAGATAGTATGAAAAAGAAACAAACTTTCATTAATAAATACGCGTAAAACAACTGAAATTTGATCGATCTCAGAATTTCACGAAACTTGAACCAAAAGTAGGCCTAAAACCCTTGCATTTGTATGGTAAATTTTCTAAGTGTAATAACAGCTACAAATTAATATGAAAGGGAAACAAACTTTCTTTAATGAACCGCATAAAATAGCTAAAACTTGTACGCCGAAACAATTTCTCGAAACTTGAACCAAAAGTAGGTCTAAACCCTTGCATTAGTATGGTAAATTTTCTAAGCGTAATAATAGCGACAATTTAGTATGAACGGAAGACAAATTTTCTTTAACAGAACTGCGTAAAACAACTAAAATTTGAACGTACTCAGAATTCCACGAAACTTGAATCAAAAGTAGGCCTAAATCTTTGTATTTGTATGGTAAATTTTCTGAACGTAATAATAACTAAAAGTTAGTAAGAAAATGAAACAAACTTTCTTTAATTAAACCGCGTAAAACAGCTAAAATTGGAACATTTTCAAAATTTTACGAAATATGAACGAAAAGCAGGGCTAAACCTTGCTTTTGTATGGTAAATTTTCAACGCATGATAACAAAAACAATTGAGTATGAAAGGGAAACAAACTTTCTTTAATAAAAACCTCGTAAAACAGCTAAAATTTTAATTATCTCAGAATTTCACGAAATTTGAACCAAAAGTAGACCTAAACCCCTATATTTGTATGGTAAATTTTCTAAGGGTAACAATAACTATAAGTTAGTATGAAAGATAAACAAACTTTCTTTAATAAAAATGTGTAAAACAGCCAGAACTTGAACGTTCTCATTAACCAAAAGTAGACCTAAAGCCCTTGCATTCGTATGGAAATTTTCTAAGCGTAATAATAACTAAATGTTATTATGAAAGACAATCAAACTTTCTTGAATAAAAACACGTAAAACCTCAAAAATTGAACTATCACAAAATTCCACGAAACTTGAATCAAAAGTAGGCCAAAACACTTGCATTTGTATGGTAAATTTTCTAAATTTTATAATAACTACAAGTTAGTATGAAAGGGAAACAAACTTTCTTGAATAAAACTGCATAAAATAGCTAAAATTTGAACGTTCTAAAAATTCCACGAAACTTTAACCAAAATTAGGCCTAACCCTTGCATTTTTATGGTAAATTTTCTAAGCGTAATAATAACAACAAGTTGGTACAAAAGGAAACAAACTCATTTTAATATAAATGCGTAAAACAGCTAAAATTAGAACTTTCTCAAAATTCCACGAAACTTGAACCAAAAGTAGGCCTAAACCCTTGCATTTCTATGGTAAATTTTCTAAACGTAACAATAACTACAAGTTAGTATGAAAGGGAAATAAACTTTCTTTAATAAAACCGCGTAAAACAACTAAATTTTGAACGTTCTAAAAATATTACGAAACTTGAACCAAAAGTAGGCCTAAAGCCTTGCATTTGTATGGAAATTTTTCTACCTGTAATAGTAATGATATGTTAGTATGAAAGAAAAATAAACTTTCTTTAATAAAATTGCGTCAAACAGCTAAAATTTGAACGTTTTTAGAATTCCACGAAACTTCAACCAAATGTAGCCCTAAACCATTGCATTTCTAAGGTAAATTTTCTAACCGTTATAATAACTACAAGATAGTATGAAAGGGAAACAACTTTCATTAATAAATACGCGTAAAACAGCTGAAATTTGATCGATCTCAGAATTTCACGAAACTTGAACCAAAAGTAGGACTAAAACCCTTGCATTTGTATGGTAAATTTTCTAAGTGTAATAACAGCTACAAATTAGTATGAAAGGGAAATAAACTTTCTTTAATGAACCGCATAAAGTAGCTAAAACTTGAACGTCGTAACAATTTCTCGAAACTTGAACCAAAATTAGGTCTAAAACCTTGCATTAGTATGGTAAATTTTCTAAGCGTAATAATAGCGACAATTTAGTATGAAAGGAAGACAAATTTTCTTTAACAGAACTGCGTAAAAGAACTAAAATTTGAACGTACTCATAATTCCACGAAACTTGAATCAAAAGTATGCCTAAACCTTTGTATTTGTATGGTAAATTTTCTAAACGTAATAATAACTAAAAGTTAGTATGAAAATGAAACAAACTTTCTTTAATTAAACCTCGTAAAATAGCTAAAATTGGAACGTTTTCAGAATTTTATGAAATATGAACGAAAAGCAGGCCTAAAACTTGCTTTTGTAAGGTAAATTTTCAACGCATGATAACAACAACAATTGAGTATGAAAGGGAAACAAACTTTCTTTAATAAAAATCGTATAAAACAACTAAAATTTGAACTATGTCAGAATTTCACGAAATTTGAACCAAAAGTAGACCTAAACCCCTATATTTGTATGGTAAATTTTTTAAGGGTAACAATAACTATAAGTTAGTATGAAAGATAAACAAACTTTCTTTAATAAAAATTCGTAAAACAGGCAGAACTTGAATGTTCTCATTAACCAAAAGTAGACCTAAACCCCTTGCATTCGTATGGAAATTTTCTAAGCGTAATAATAACTAAATGTTATTATAAAAGGCAATCAAACTTTCTTGACTAAAAACACATAAAACATCAAAAATTGAACTATCACAAAATTCCACGAAACATGAATCAAAAGTAGGCCTAAACACTTGCATTTGTATGGTAAATTTTCTAAATATTATAATAACTACAAGTTAGTATAAAAGGGAAACACACTTTATTTAATAAAACTGCATAAAATAGCTAAAATTTGAACGTCCTCAAAATTCCACGAAACTTTAACCAAAAGTAGGCCTAACCCTTGCATTTTTTTGGTAAATTTTCTAAGCGTAATAATAACAACAAGTTAGTACAAAAGGAAACAAACTCATTTTAATATAAATGCGTAAAACAGCTAAAATTTGAACTTTTTCAGAATTCCACGAAACTTGAACCAAAAGTAGGCCTAAACCCTTGCATTTGTATGGTAAATTTTCTAAACGTAACAATAATTACAAGTTATTATGAAAGGGAAATAAACTTTCTTTAATAAAACCGCGTAAAACAACTAAATTTTGAACGTTCTAAAAATTCCACGAAACTTGAACCAAAAGTAGGCCTAAAGCCTTGCATTTGTATGGAAATTTTTCTGCCTGTAATATTAATGATATGTTAGTATGAAAAAAAAATAAACTTTCTTTAATAAAAATTGCGTCAAACAGCTAAAATTTGAATGTTTTTAGAATTCCACGAAACTTGAACCAAATGTAGCCCTGAACCATTGCATTTCTATAGTAAATTTTCTAAGCGTAATAATAACTACAACATAGTA
Source organism: Sesamum indicum (assembly GCF_026168435.1). Lineage (NCBI taxonomy): Eukaryota > Viridiplantae > Streptophyta > Magnoliopsida > Lamiales > Pedaliaceae > Sesamum > Sesamum indicum. Next base: position 4,567,567 of record NC_142667.1, on the reverse strand, counting down.
TGAAAGGGAAACAAACTTTCATTAATAAATACGCGTAACACAGCTGAAATTTGATCGATCTCAGAATTTCACGAAACTTGAACCAAATGTAGCCCTAAACCATTGCATTTCTATGGTAAATTTTCTAAGCGTAATAATAACTACAAGATAGTATGAAAGGGAAACAAACTTTCATTAATAAATACGCGTAAAACAGCTGAAATTTGATCGATCTCAGAATTTCACGAAACTTGAACCAAAAGTAGGCCTAAAACCCTTGAATTTGTATGGTAAATTTTCTAAGTGTAATAACAGCTACAAATTAGTATGAGAGGGAAACAAACTTTCTTTAATGAACCGCATAAAATAGCTAAAACTTGAACGTCGTAACAATTTCTCGAAACTTGGACCAAAATTAGGTCTAAACCCTTGCATTAGTATGGTAAATTTTCCAAGCATAATAATAGCGACAAGTTAGTATGAAAGGAAGACAAATTTTCTTTAAAAGAACTGCGTAAAACAACTAAAATTTGAACGTACTCAGAATTCCACGAAACTTGAATCAAAAGTAGGCCTAAACCTTTGTATTTGAATGGTAAATTTTCTAAGCGTAATAATAACTAAGAGTTAGTATGAAAATGAAACAAAGTTTCTTTAATTAAACCGCGTAAAATAGCTAAAACTGGAACGTTTTCAGAATTTTTCGAAATATGAACCAATAGCAGGCCTAAACCTTGCTTTTGTATGGTAAATTTTTAACGCATGATAACAACAACAGTTGAGTATGAAAGAGAAACAAACTTTCTTTAATAAAAACCGCGTAAAACAGCTAAAATTTCAACTATCTCAGAATTTCACGAAATTTGAACCAAAAGTAGACCTAAACCCATATATTTGTATGGTAAATTTTTTACGGGTAATAATAACTATAAGTTAGTATGAAAGATAAACAAACTTTCTTTAATAAAATACGTAAAACAGCCAGAATTTGAACGTTCTCATGAACCAAAAGTAGACCTAAACCCATTGCATTCGTATGGATATTTTCTAAGCGTAATAATAACTAAATGTTATTATGAAAGGCAATCATTACTTTCTTGAATAAAAACATGTAAAACATCAAAAGTTGAACTATCACAAAATTCCATGAAACATGAATCTAAAGTACGCCTAAACACTTGCATTTCTATGGTAAATTTTCTAAATATTATAATAATTTATGCATTCTGTCCCAACAATGAACTCTTTCTTGATTTATTAAACATTCTTTTAAGGTGTGATTTTTTTTGGACAAAATGTGTAAAACACCCCTATATTTTAAGAAATCAGCTAAAAATATTCTTTCTATTTTAAAAATAGGCTAAACCCCTCCTGTGTTTTGTAAAACTCAGCTCAATTGCTCCCTCTCCGTTAAATCCAACTAACGGTGTTAATTATTTGCAAAATGATTGTTATACCCCTACTTAACATATGTCATTTCTTATTTTAATGAACGTTGGATCTTTTCTGATCGAATATTGATCGTTAGATCTAATCGATTAATCTCAATCGTTAGATTTTTAAAAAATAAAAGGTCTAAATTCAATAAATTATTTACCTTGTATTATATATACATAATTTAAAATTAAAAAAATATATTATTATTATATAAAAAAAACTAACTACCTCGCCCCACCTCCTTACCCCCCACCATCTCCGTCGTGGTAGCACGAATTCTTAAAACCATCGTATCTCCGCAAGTGCTTTACCAAAATGAGTGAGGCTGGTCTAGTTAGAATTTAAAGAGACGAGTCTAATGATTGTGGTCTGAGACTCAGATTTGATCGAATGGTGATGAATCGACGGCAAACATGTTCAACAATCGTGGCTTGAGCCCAATCTTTTCGATTGATGAAAACTCAAACTAAAGGTATAAAAATGTTCTTCTTGAAGAGAGGATTCAAATAGTACCACTGGCCGTCGGAAACTCGTCCGGACGGGGCCGAAAACTTAGAAACAAGTTTTCGGCGAAAAAGGGGCGAAAATCTCGTTCAATTTTTTCTTTTTTTTTTAATTAATTTAATTATATCAATTAAAATATATTATAATTAATTAAGAAGATTTTAAATAATTATAATAATTAAATATTTTAGCTAATTAAGAATAATTATGATAATAATTATTATAATTAAATATATATTTTAATTGATTAAAAATAATTTTATATTTAACAATTAATAATTATAAAATTATTTGGGTTTAAATATAATTTAAATTATAAAAAAATATAAAAAAATAAAAGTAAAAATAGCATTTTAGTAAAAAAAAATCTAAGAAAATGTCAAAAATAATTAAAAAATATCGCCACATGCACAAAGAGCGCGTGTAATGCACCTTCCGTTAATTACTAATGAAATGGGTGTTTGTTGCTGAGTTTTACAAAATATAGGGAGGGCTTTTAGCCTATTTTTAAATCAAAAAGAAATTTTTAGCCGACGTTTTATAACATAGGGGGTTTTATACCCTTACTTAATATATATTATATTTTATTTTAATAACCGTTGGATTTTTTTTAATCAAATATTGATCGTTAGATCTAATCAATTAATCTCAACCTTTAAATTTAAAAAAATGAAAAGTTTAGATTCAACAAATTATTTAAGTTATATTATATATAAATAATTTAAAAATAAAAAAATATATTATTATTATATATATGAAAAAAAAAAAAACTACCCACCCCACCCCCAATCCCACCACTATCTCCGTTGCGTTAGAATTGACGGCAACTTCTTCAAATTATCGGATCTCTACAAAAACTTTACCAAAATAAGTGACATCAATCTCGTTAGAATCGTTTTGAAGAGAGGAGTCTGATAGTAGTGGTTTGCGGTCGAGATTTGACTTAACAAAAACGAATCGACAGTAAACATGTTCGGTAGTCGTGGCTTGAGTCCAGTTTCTCCAATTGACGAAAATTCAAATTGAAGGTATAAAAATATTCCTCTTGAAAAAAGGATCCGAATGGTACTACTGGCGGCCAGAAACTCGTATGGATGGCGCTGAAAATTTAGAGACAAGTTTCCTGCGCCGCAAACTCCTAACTTTTTTCTTTTTTTTTAAGTTTTTAATTAATTTTAATTATATAAATTAAAATATATTTTAGTTACTTAAGAATATTTTAAATTTAGCTAATTAAAAGTAATTATAATAATAATTATTGTAATTAAAAATATATATTTTAAATAATTGAAAATAATATAATTTAATTTAATATTTATATATTAAATAAATTAAATATAATTTAATATTGCAGTTTAAATTATAAAAAAATACAAAAACAAAACAAAAGACAAAAAAAGGCATTTTGGTAAAAGACACCTAAGAAAAGTGCAAGTAAAACAATTAAAAAATAACTCCACATCCACAAATAGCACATGTAATGCACCTTCCGTTAATTACTAAAGGAAATGGTGTTTGTTCTTGAACTTTACAAAGCTTTTAGCGTATTTTTAAAATAGAAATGAATTTTTAAACGACTTTTTGAAACAAATGGAGGTTTTATGCATTTTGGCCCAACAATAAACTCTTTCTTGATTTATTAAACATTTTTTAAGGTACATATTTTTCTAAAAACACTTGCAATAAGCACATTTACTAGTATAATAAATGTATGAAAATAGAAGACTACTTGGACAATCTTCATTGTGAACTTTCATCCCGTAGATGAAACAACATGTCCCTTTACGATCACCACCTGCTCACGCATTAGTTCTCTCTATTTCTCCCTTGAGATCCAAAATACATTCGAGCTCAAAGTACATGTGTGAGCAATTTCAAACAAGCCCTAAAGCAGATGATAAGCGATATTGCAAAATGTATGTAACGTCAGAAATCTGCATAGTGCAAGAGTGGACAGAAAGTTTAGCATAACTTCCAAACTGGACATCGGAACATCGCATAGCGAATGTACAACACATAAGTCACAAGAAGAGCCAAAAGTAGTACATAGCTGACACAATTCTCTCCAACGAGGAACAATTTGCAATCTATGTTTACGAATGGTTAAATGTTTCACAGACTCAACGAATGGTTTTACACTTTTCTGAATTTACATAATGGATGAAATGGTGGCGAAATGGATAACAGTGGGTCAAAGTAATGCAAGAACCTTTTCCTATCCCTGCACCATAGAACTAACAGCCAAGAATGAATTGCCTGACAAAAGCCAAGTCAGAGGAAGTTACCTGGCTTCTTGGTAAGATAGGTCGGCAAAGCCAGCCTATAACTGAACACGAGCATATCACTCGCAAACATCATGGAGGGGCAGTGGCGACTTATCACCCACCACAAAGGAGTAGCTTCTCATTTTCTGAAGGAAGGCCCCTGTGGGGCGGTGCTCACCAGTGAGGTCCGGTTATCCTCACTAAAGTGGTCATTTTCCAGGTCTCTTCTAGTGGAGTCTGCATAATACAATGCCAGACCATTGCCGTGGCTGAATCCATTTGGGAGATTCTGTTTCTTATGTGTTCCTTGAATCGTAGATGCCCCATTACCTTGTTGATTAGATATATTATTACGGTTGTAAGACAAATGTGCAGAAGCAGGAGACGAAGATTGTGTGTGAGTAATTTCCCCAGATTTCGGTTGCTCCCCGGATGTAGAGTTTTTGCCAGAACCATCAAGCTTTTTCGTATTAAGGAAACGGCCACCAGAGCCTCTTGCTCTTCTTATAGCATGTTGGTGCCGAGATTCATGCAGATAAGGCTGCATTGTCCAATTCACAAAGAACATAAGCAGGATATCTGAAGGAAAAGCTAAAGTAATGCCGATAAAATCTTCATGGATACTTATTGTAGGCTTCAGGAAGGTAAAGAGTCACAGTAGTCCTAGCAGTCACATGAATGTAACAAATAAGGAACTAAGCCAATAAATTAGGTACAGAACGGACAAAAAGAAGCCAATTCCAACCAGCAGCTGTTCACAAGAAAGAGCAACCACAGTTTAATCCGACAATCCACACAAGAAACTTTATCCATCGATGAAAAGCAAAACGTGTTCAGCTTCTATGCATTCACCTACGGTTGACTTTCTTACTAACATTCTAAGAATCTTCAGTATAACATATGAAAACAAAATGATGGTAGATAGAGAGGGAAAATTATATATAAGCATTCAACACTTATGTCAACATATAATGTGACTTGTACAAAAACCACGAGTTAACATCATGTCCCATTTTTCAGATACTTGTTAACTAGATTTCAACTGGCACACTCCAGGAACAGAGCCCAGGATTATAATTTAAACTAAGGCATCCACTATGCCTTGTGACAGAAAGAATTAGTTGAAACTTTTGTCCAAGAATTGTTACTTCCAAATGTTTCAATTTTCCAATTTAGAAGAGGGATATGAGGTGCACCAGCTATTTCACTCCACAAAAGGGTGATTATGCAAACAAAACGTAAAATATGGGAGAGGTATATGCTTCAAAGATATGGAGATGCCCATAGAATTCAGGGGAGACATTCTATTACCTTCCGGTTTTTTACCAATTTCTTGTCCAATTCAGCTCTTGCTCGCATTTGTCTTCGCCTTAAAATTCCACGGTACTGTTTTGCATTCACATAAACAGGTTCTTCTTCCATTTCCAGTGGCAAAGGCATTCTTGCTGGATGGTATCCAAGCAAGTGGTGTACCTGGAACCAACCCAGAAATATTTTAAAGTGTACATCCAAACAAAAGTGAGAATACTTCCCAAGACGCCGAATAAAGCCACCAAGTAAAACACAGTATGTTTGAGGATACAACATAGCTGTAATAATAGTCTAAGCCAATTTAACAATGATCCGGAAACTGAATTTCTTCCTATTCTAAACATTCAAAAGACACATGGATCAATTGAAGTGTTTCTAAAAGTAGACATCCCATGTGAGTAGATGGCATGATGGTGTGAATTCAGCAGAAATGCATAAAGCTTATCTGCAAACTGAATAAGACCATGGCTCAGAGAGGATTAAGTTAGAGGCACCCCTCAAGTGTGAAGTTGAGACATGTCAAACTGAGGAGTCAGGAAGCATCATCTTTTCTCTAAGTGCAAATAAAGAAACCCCCCACCCCTTTCTGGACCAGAAAATGGAAAAAGAATGGGAAAGTCAATCGAATTTAACTTGAACACAGATGAGAAGAAAACGAGATTCTGAAAAAACAGACAGAAAATATATGATGATGAAACAAGATTTGGATGGATTTCCTGAGCAAGGGAAGTGGAGACACACATGGACTTGGGGTCTAACTAGCTGCCTCCCAATTGCAGCTTACAATCTTTGGTAGTAGTTATAGCTTAAACGAAACAACAGCTTATGGAATTTGTTTTAAGTCCTCATTCATACAGCTTTAGATGTTCATACAAATAATATAATATATAAAGTGGAAATATTTGTTCCAAACGCAATGATCTTTGCCATTTCATCAATTGAGGCGAAAATTATCAGTCTCTTCATTGATTGACTCAGCCCATAGCAATTGCAAGCCATGAGAAACATACTATTTGTTCTAACTATAATAATCTTGTCTACAAATGCATAAATAGACACACAAGAAATATGCACATTATGTTTAGATATGCAGTTATGCATGCATGTGATCACGAGCGCATATGTGCTGATGACAACTTTTGTACATTAGAGAAGATAGATATATAGTTAGTGCCATAAAACGGCACATTCGAATATGCACACCGAAATATGACAGATTTTCTCTCTTCAGTCTGTATTCCAAATAAAACGCACATTCGCATTCCAATGATCTTAAGAGATAGATTTCAGGCGTTTATTTTCTTTCCCCATTCTGGAGGGTCAGAGCCAGAATTTGTTCTTACTGTTGCTCCATAAGTCAACCTTCCCCCATACTGTGGGTCTTCATATGGATAAGGCGTCAACATCTGTAAATAGAGAAGTAAATAATTAATGGAATCTCATCTAATCAAACATACAGATAGAGAATCCACAAAGTTTATCATTGCAACTGTAACGTTCAGATACTCGATCAGCAAATCAACAGCATTTTCATATAACCTAGCCACGCACCAAACCGGGAGAGGGGCGCACGGTTGGGTGGCAGCTCAGACACAGAACAAGCGAGAGAGAGAGTCTTACAATTGAATGACCCACAAGTTCCATTTGTGAATTTGCATCAAGGTGTTGCTTTTCTTGCCCATTATTGCTTCCATTTAATCCTGGAAAAGAATAAATAGATCTTAATTAGTTGAAACATGAATGCATATAGACATAGAACACAGATGATTAGAGAGGTTTTGTACATTGGCCCGGGAGACACATTCGAAAAGTATGTTAAAGAGTTACTTAAAGGAAATGCAATTAGTAAACAAAATTTTCAAGCAGATGCAGGCACCAATTAGCAAGTCCTTATGCAAGAGCAATAAGTCCCACCACAGAGGAGGGTTTATTGTGCATTGAACGGAATATCTTGTCTTTGGTTCGCAATCCTATAAAGCAAGCAACTTTACGTAGCTCTGATAGAAACAAGATTTATGTCAATTGAATATGCAATCAATCGAGTAGTTCTTTTTTATTACCACAACTCACATCATAAGGTCAAGAAATTATTTAAAACTTGAAGGATGAAAATCATATTACACTGAGTATGAGGGAGAATGCTCGGCAGTAATAAAAAAAAAAGTTGAAAAATTGCGGACACCATAGGACCATTTTCAGCTTTCCTATATATTTATCATTTCCCTCTAAACCAATGTCACAAATATGAACATAAATACAATTAACCATCATTTCAGGCCCTCGAAACGCCAAAATGGAGCATGAAATATAGCATGACCAGCAAAGATTGCAACAAGAAGATAACTAACGTTTTTTCATCAGTAGTAAAGTATGTATCTAGAATTTACACGTAGCATAAAAAAGTGAAATGTGTGGTGAAGCACAGAAGGCTACCAGATCGAAGGGCTGCATTGATTTCTGGATCCTTGGAGGCCCCTTCACCAGTGCCTTGAGGTTGCAGAGTTGCAGGGCCTACGGGTCCATCTTCCTGCTGCCCTCCAGAAGGCATGCCATTGTGTCCAAGACCCTGCCACCAGGGTTGACTGTAGAATGTCGAGTTTGGGATACTACGGAGACCTGTCTCCAACTGTTGATCACTACTTTTAGCAAGTGCAGGCATTATTGGTGACTCTCCCCCAAACAACTAATGACCTAATCATAATCTGACAAGACCGAACAATTCCTTAGAAACCAAACTCTACATAAGAAGTAAGAAAATCTATGAAGTCAAGGAAAATATTTGCGCATTATAAAGAATCAAGCTACTTTAAATATGTTAAAGCTTCTAAAGGAAGCAATTTTATCCTACACTGTACAAATAATATCAAAGGATACAGTCTTCTCTGTCACAAACCAAAACACAGTAAAACAAAATAGCTAAACAGCAGCTGTAGCACTGAAAATCAGCAGAATACATTCATACCTTGCATGGACATTCAGCAAGAGATAATGGAACTTCAACTGTAAGTAAATCTATAGTAGAACCCTAATAGCTTCCAGTAGAACAATTGAAGTCATCTCCCTTTTAAGTTCCCAGTACAAGTAGAAGAATAAAAAAGTAGATCATCAGAGCTCAACCCTCTATCCAATTTCCCTATTTTAGTATCAAGATATATACATACTGAATGATTCACAAAACCCATACAACCATCAAATTGTTAAGACTTCCAACCATACAAATTTTTGCAATAACCAAAATATTCAGTATTTACTAACTGAAACACTAAGATAGACAACAGAACTCCTTCCATATCCAAAAGTGACATCAATTACAATTCCTCTTCTTATTCCAATTCTATAACATCCCTCAGTTCAAATAAATTTGGAAAAGAATTTCATGATTAACCATAACAAACTTATTCAAATCCAATACCTAGTCCACAATAATCCCAGAACTCAAAAAAAAATAATAATATCTCTAGATACAAAAGGATCGATAGTTAATCACTTTTAACTTTTAAATTTAACTTCTCCCCTTTTCTTCCCTTAAATGAAGAACGAATTCTGAAAATCAAATATTAAACAGACAACAATAAATCTGATTGAGAGACCGAATAACTCCAGCAAATACATAAAAGAAACCGAGAAAAGAAAAAAAAAGTTACCCTTAATCCTATACGATGTGGAAAAAGCTCTGACTGAAACCCAAACCTATCAGAAGATCATTTATTTATTTACTCTTGTGCAAAGCTCGAAAACCGATTGGCCGATCAAGAAACAAAATCAAATCATGGAATATCTATCAAATATACTTATATATATACAGAATAAAAATTAAATTTAGAGAGATAATATTTTTTTTCTTGGATATTTTTCGATTTGTGAAAATTAATTTAGAAACTGTTGTCCCAAATTTTCAATTTTCATGCCAATGTCGCGAGTAAAACATTTTAGAGCTTGTTTGATTGTGTTTTTTTCAATGAGATTTTTTCTACTTTTTACTATTTGGGTAGGTGGAAATTTGTTTGGTCAAGCCATTTTTAGTGAAAATGCATATCTATTTTAATTCTCAATTTCTTGAAATTATAGGTGAGCTTGTCATAGTTGTCTTTTCTTGTTAGCATGTACTTGCTTGTTTCCCATCAATTAAAATTGTTTTCTCTCCCAACCATTCCTTTCAATGGAACCTCAAACAAAACCAGCTCTCCTCCTCCTTCCTCTTCCCCGGAAACTCGCCCGTCGATCCATCCTTTTTTTACGACCGTCGAGTCCTGTGGTTGGAACAATGACATCATTTGTCGGAAGAGAAAGCGCGGCGCTCGAAATAAAGTGAGCTCGATGCGGACAAATTTTTTGGCTCATCATGATATGATTTTTGTCCCATTACTACTGTCACAAAGAAGATGAAAGCAGCTGCCTAAGTTGCAAAACCATGTTTTTCGTCCAAAATTTCTGTTTTGATTTAAGATATGTGTTATTCTTAACTGGACTATGAAGTGTGGAAACTGGTTTGGGTAAGAGTAATATATATATGTATGTATATGTATATATATCTTATAAATTCTCAAACATCATATGAAAGCTCACCCATAAATCCTTCAACTATTTTTTTTTTAGTGAATAATAATTATATTAAAATATTTGGTTTAGAAATTATATTTAGTTTAAATTGGGTTTCGGTCGAACAAGATTTATTTATAATGAATATATTACACTTATATGATTTGGTTATAGTTTAAATAGACTCATCCATAAATTACATCAATATTTGCAAATTGCAATTTAACTAATTTAATGTGGCTAAATCTAATTAGAATAAACAATTTAATTGGTTCTAGTTTAACGTCTAGATCATTAGCATACTCGATGTTAAGGATATTTATTCAATAAATTAAATCAAATTAAATTTTGATAAATCAAAATGTGATAGGTCAAAATGATATATAAAATACTAAACCAAATTAATCGATTTAGTTTTAGTATTTACTGAATTTCTTTTGCTAATACGAATGGTTTGTATTAATAATTGAAAAAATAATAAAAGTATTAAAAATGATAAAAAAAAATTTGCAAAGTAAACATACAAAAATAGTTACATTAAGATAATTGACAAATACATATATACATAAAAAAAATACAAAGTTATGAGTTATGATTATGATTTATCCAATACTGAATAAAAGTAGAGGAAAATAGAGCACTCAATCTGGTTGATTTACTCTGTGTATACCGGCTGATGTTTTTTGGTTGATTACTTGAAGACATAGCTGTTTTCGGTTTCTAATTCCATCTAATAGGTGATTGAATTGCAATTTTGTATTCTGCATAACTAGATAAAGATGTTTTCCATCTTGAAATTCTTGTGAATAAATGCTATATAGTCTACATTTGTTGTTGCTTGTTTTCGATTATTTGCTGATTACTCTATTAATACTTTAGATGTTTTAGTAACATACATTGTGACTTTAACATGGTAGATGAGTCGAAAGCGGAAGGAGGCATGTGGTACGTCTTTGGAGCCAAAGTCACGGGCTGACGATGCTTGGTGGGATATGCCACAGGTGTCTTTGCTCATTGAATTGATGTATGAGCATTACAAGAAAGGACACCTTATCTCATCAACATTTAGTGAGCAAATTTGGCATGAAATCGTGGTTGAATTGTACGAACGTAATAAAACACAATACACTGTGGCTCAACTTAAAGGTAAGGCTAACAGGCTTCGAATGCTTTGGCGTAAGTTTTATGATTTGGTATACAAACGGACTGATTTTGGTTGGGACCCAACAACGTGCACTGTGACTGCCAGTGAGGATCGTTGGGCTGAATGGATCCTAGTAATTGTATTACATGTCTCATTTTATTTTCTTACATATATTCTTTTTTTTTTGGTAAATGTAAATTTCATTAATAAAGAGTAATGGTACAGTACAACATTTGGTCAACAAATTTCTTACATATATTCATCATTTCTTGTCATACGTCAATTAAGTGCGACTGATTACGTAGGCTAATCCGAGAGAGTCTGGCTTGAAAAAGAAGGGTCTTCCTCATTTCGATTTATGTACTGAGATGTTCTCATCTTCTGTAGCCACCGGCAGTAATGCCCGCTCCTCTGCCATGCCTCCTGTCTCCAACAATGACGATGATGAAGTTGGTGTAAGCTATCCTGCAATGGATAGTAGTAATCCACTCTCATCCGGGACCGAGAACATTCAAAGAGCAACAAGAGGCGTGCAGCGAATAGGGGGGCAAAATGATCAGTGGAATCGAATTGATGCCTGCATTGATGCCATAACCACTTGCAGTGAAGCCAAAACTCGGAAGCTGGCCAAAATTTCCAATGATGATATTGAAGAGTGCATGGCTGCGCTGTGTAAAATGGAGGGACTACTGCAGGATTTATTCTTTGCAGCAAGATCAATTTGTGTTGAAGGTGAGGCGTCAAATGTTTGATTTTCAACTCACCTTAGTTTAATCCTTCCAATGGGTGATTTTTAATATAACCCTTATTAAGCATTTTATTTTGTTACAAAGAAATTATTTAAAACTTTTAAGCTCTCATTTTAAATTTGCAATTTGTTTCCCCCACATTCAAATTTAGAAAAATATAATATTTTTAATAGAAAATTTATCATTGAATAATTATTTAAAATATAATTGATAAATAATATATAAGTATAATTATTTTGGCTTTAATAAACTCGAATTCTTTAAATAAAAGAGCACTTGAATAAATAATTTAGAGAATAAAAGTTTAAATGAAAATATTGGAGAAATATTTAAATAAAACAATTTTGAAGTTAGAACATAAATAACAAAATGAATATGTTAATTAAAATGTTGAAAGATAGGGTGTGGTTTCGAAAGCTTTTTAGTTAAAAGAATTTTACTCTATTTTTATCTATTTTTTTTCTCCGACTTTATTCAAGTGTTTTATTATTTTAAAATTACAAAAAATTCATTATATTCATAAAAGTTATGCTTACATTTAAGTAATTTCCTAATTATAAATAATTCTAATTAAAAAGGGTTATATTTTCTAAAAAAATTAATTATATGGAAGGGACAAAATTGCAATTGAAAATAAAAAGTGAGAAATTTAAATTATTTTTTATAAAAAAATTAAAAAAACATATAGAAAAATCACTCATAAAAATGACTAATTTAAATTGAATTAAAAAAAATTTTATCACTAAACTTATATATGATGAAATAAAGTGAATTTTAAACACCCCCTACCCCCTACCCCAACATCATCCTCAGTGTCTTCCGTTAAAGAAAATTACAGTTGTGTGGCACGTCGTTCTTATGTCTTCTAATTTTTGTTGGGTGGACTCGTGTGCTCTTATGATTTTATTTTCTCCCTCCTCGTTTTTAGCATTGGAATAATAAGGTTTGCTATGTTCCTCCTAATGTACTCCCACAACTTTTGATTGGGGTTTCTTATTCAATTATAATGAGAGGAGTATAGGACATTTTTGGTGAGGTTTTTATTTTAAGCAAGTCCATGGAGACCACAGAGAAGGAAGCCCAAGAGAACGCGACCCATGGAGATATCACAAGGCCCATCTATATGTTGATGAGTAATATTACTTTGTAATAGTATAGGGCCATCTTAGCCAAACCACAGACTCACTGCGGGCTCAGTGAGTCTCATAGGTTGGGCTCGTGATCATCCAACAGGTATGCTAGGTTTTATTGCATGCGAAGCATTTATTTAAATACTTTAAATATTTGATATTTATGCATGCAATATTTTATATGTGATGAGGTCTCGGTCAAACAACTCATAATTAACTCTCACTTGGTTGGACCAAGTTGAAGGGTTAGGGGACCAAAATGGACTTGGATCAAAATGGTTTAATCTGTCTAAGGTTTCCATCAATAATAATATGGTGAGAAAGCTGCCACTACCTAAGTATGGTCTCACGAGTCGTGGCAAATTTGGACTAGAGGCAAGCTGCACCATTATTGTGAACAAAGGAACACGCTCAATATTTTTCTATCTCACGAGTTGTGGGGGGCAACAATTAAGGTGTGATTTGATCGATGGGTTGAGCCCAATACTAAATAAATATTAAGCCCATAAATAGACTTGGATCAAAATGGCATTTCGATCTGTCCATGCCTTCCATCCATAGCAATATCACGAGGAAGCTACCGCTATCCAAATTTGGTCTCACGAGTCGTGGCACATTAGGAATAGTAGACAATCTATATTATTGTAATGAACAAAGGAAAACGCTCGTTGTTTCCCTGTCTCACGAGTCAGTGCAAGGGTTTAGCCCTACTTTTCGTTTAAGTTTCGTGGAATTCTGAGATAGTTCAAATTTTAGCTATTTTACGTGGTTTTACTAAAGAAAGTTTGATTCCCTTTTATACTAACTTGTAGTTATATTAAGCATAGAAAATTTACAATATAAATGCAAGGGTTTAGGTCTACTTTTGGTTCAAATTTCGAGGAATTCTGAGAACACTCAAATATTAGTTGTATTACGCGGTATATTGAAGAAAGTTTGTTTTACTTTCATACAAACTTTTAGTTATTATTACGCTTAGAAAATTCACCATACAAATACAAAGGTTTACGCCTACTTTTGGTTCCAGCTTCGTAGAATTTTGAGATTGTTCAAATTTTAGCTGTTTTACGCGGTTTATTAAAGAAAGTTTGTTTTACTTTCATACAAACTTATAGTTATTATTACGCTTAGTAAATTCATCATACAAATACAAGGGTTTAGGCCTACTTTTGATTCAAGTTTCGTGGAATTCTGAGTACGTTCAAATTTTAGTTGTTTTACGCAATTCTATTAAAGAAAATTTATCTGCCTTTCATACTAATTTGTCGCTATTATTACGCTTAGAAAATTTGCCATACTAATGCAAGGGTTTAGACCTAAATTTGGTTCAAGTTTCGAGAAATTGTTACGACGTTCAAGTTTTAGCTATTTTATGCAGTTCATTAAAGAAAGTTTGTTTCCCTTTGATACTAATTTGTAGGTGTTATTACACTTAAAAAAATTTACCATACAAATGCAAGGGTTTTAGGCCTACTTTTGGTTCAAGTTTCGTGAAATTCTGAGATCGATCAAATTTCAGTTGTTTTACGCGTATTTATTAATGAAAGTTTATTTCCCTTTCATACAATCTTGTAGTTATTATTACACTTAGAAAATTTACCATAGAAATGCAATGGTTTAGGGCTACATTTGGTTCAAGTTTCGTGGAATTCTAAGAACATTCAAATTTTAACTGTTTGACGCAATTTTATTAAAGAAAGTTTATTTTTCTTCCATACTAACATATCATTACTATTACAGGTAGAAAAATTTCCATACAAATGCAAGGCTTTAGGCCTACTTTTGGTTCAAGTTTCATGAAATTTTTAGTACGTTCAAAATTTAGTTGTTTTACGCGGTTTCATTAAAGAAAGTTTATTTACCTTTCATACTAACTTGTAGTTGTTGTTACACTTAGAAAATTTACCATACAAATGCAAGGGTTTAAGCCTACTTTTGGTTCAAGTTTCGTGGAATTCTAAGAAAGTTCAAATTTTAGCTGTTTTACGCGTTTATATTAAAATGAGTTTGTTTCATTTCGTACTAACTTGTTTTTATTATTACGCTTACAAAATTTACCATAAAAATGCAAGGGATAGCCCTACTTTTGGTTAAAGTTTCGTGGAATTTTGAGGACGTTCAAATTTTAGCTATTTTATGCAGTTTTATTAAAGAATGTTTGTTTCCCTTTCATACTAACTTGTAGTTATTATAACATTTAGAAAATTTACCATACAAATGCAAGTGTTTAGGCCTACTTTTGATTCAAGTTTCGTGGAATTTTTGATAGTTCAATTTTTGATGTTTTACGTGTTTTTATTCAAGAAAGTTTGATTGCCTTTCATAATAACATTTAGTTATTATTACGCTTAGAAAATATCCATACGAATGCCAGGGGTTTAAATCTACTTTTGGTTCATGAGAACGTTCAAATTCTTGCTGTTTTATGCATTTTTATTAAAGAAAGTTTGTTTATCTTTCATACTAACTTATAGTTATTGTTACCCTTAGAAAATTTACCATACAAATACAGGGGTTTAGGTTTACTTTTGGTTCAAATTTCGTGAAATTCTGAAATAGTTCAAATTTTAGCTGTTTTACGCGGTTTTTATTAAAGAAAGTTTGTTTTTCTTTCATACTCAATTGTTGTTGTTATCATGCGTTGAAAATTTACCATACAAAAGCAAGGTTTAGGCCTGCTTTTGGTTCATGTTTCGTAGAATTCTGAAAACGTTCCAGTTTTAGCTGTTTTACGCGGTTTAATTAAAGAAAGTTTGTTTCATTTTCATACTAACTTTTAGTTATTATTACGCTTAGAAAATTTATCGTACAAATACAAAGGTTTAGGCCTGCTTTTGATTCAAGTTTCGTGGAATTCTGAGAAAGTTCAAATTTTAGCTGTTTTACGCGTTTATATTAAAATGAGTTTGTTTCCTTTCGTACTAACTTGTTGTTATTATTACGCTTAGAAAATTTACCTTAAAAATGCAAGGGTTAGGCCTACTTTTTGTTAAAGTTTCGTGGAATTTTTAGGACGTTCAAATTTTAGCTATTTTATGCAGTTTTATTAAAGAAAGTTTGTTTCCCTATCATACTAACTTGTAGTTATTATATATTTAGAAAATTTACCGTACAAATGCAAATGTTTTGGCCTACTTTTGATTCATGTTTCGTGGAATTTTGTGACAGTTCAATATTTGATGTTTTACGTGTTTTTATTCAAGAAAGTTTAATTGCCTTTCATAATAAGATTTAGTTATTATTACGCTTAGAAAATTTCCATACAAATGCAAGGGGTTTAGGTCTACTTTTGGTTTATGAGAACATTCAAATTCTGGCTATCTTACGCATTTTTATTAAAGAAAGTTTGTTTATCTTTCATACTAACTTATAGTTATTGTTACCCATAGAAAATTTACCATACAAATGTAGGGGTTTGGGTCTTCTTTTGGTTCAAATTTCGTGAAATTCTGAGATAGTTCAAATTTTAGCTGTTTTACACGATTTTTACTAAAGAAAGTTTGTTTCCCTTTCATACTCAATTGTTGTTGTTATCATGCGTTGAAAATTTACCATACAAAAGCAAGGTTTAGGCCTGCTTTTGGTTTATATTTCGTAAAATTCTGAAAATGTTCCAGTTTTAGCTGTTTTACGCGGTTTAATTAAAGAAAGTTTGTTTCATTTTCATACTAACTTTTAATTATTATTATGTTTAGAAAATTCATCATACAAATACCAATGTTTAGGCCTACTTTTGATTCTAATTTCGTAAAATTATGAGTACGTTCAAATTTTAGTTATTTTACGCAGTTCTGTTAAATAAAATTTGTCTTCCTTTCATACTAACTTGTCGCTATTATTACGCTTAAAAAATTTACCATACTAATGTAAGGGTTTAGACCTAATTTTGGTTCATGTTTCGAGAAATTGTTACGACGTTCAAGTTTTAGCTATTTTATGCGGCTCATTAAAGAAAGTTTGTTTCCCTTTCATACTAATTTGTAGCTGTTATTACACTTAGAAAATTTACCATACAAATGCAAGGGTTTTAGGCCTACTTTTGGTTCAAGTTTCGTGAAATTCTGAGATCGATCAAATTTCAGCTGTTTTACGCATATTTGTTAATGAAAGTTTGTTTCCTTTTCATACTATCTTGTAGTTATTATTACACTTACAAAATTTACCATAGAAATGAAATGGTTTAGGGCTACATTTGGTTCAAGTTTTGTGTAATTCTAAGAACGTTCCAATTTTAGCTGTCTGACGCAGTTGTATTAAAGAAAGTTTATTTTTCTTTCATACTAACATACCATTACTATTGCAGGTAGAAAAATTTCCTTACAAATGCAAGGCTTTAGGCCTATTTTTCGTTCAAATTTTGTGGAATTTTTAGAACGTTCAAAATTAGTTGTTTTACGCGGTTTTATTAAAGAAAGTTTATTTCCATTTCATACTAACTTGTAGTTGTTGTTATGCTAAGAAAATATACCATACTAATGCAAGGGTTTATACCTAATTTTGGTTCAAGTTTCGAGAAATTGTTACGACGTTCAAGGTTTAGCAATTTTATGCGGTTCATTAAAGAAAGTTTGTTTCTCTTTCATACTAATTTGTAGCTGTTATTACATTTAGAAAATTTACCATACAAATGCAAGGGTTTAGGCCTATTTTTGGTTCAAGTTTCGTGGAATTCTGAGAAAGTTCAAATTTTAGCTGTTTTACGCGTTTATATTAAAATGAGTTGGTTTTCTTTCGTACTAACTTGTTGTTATTATTACGCTTAGAAAATTTATCATAAAAATACAAGGGTTAGGCCTAATTTTGGTTAAAGTTTCGTGGAATTTTGAGGACGTTCAAATTTTAGCTATTTTATGCAGTTTTATTAAAGAAAGTTTGTTTCTCTTTCATACTAACTTGTAGTTATTATATATTTAGAAAATTTACCATACAAATGCAAATGTTTTGGCCTACTTTTGATTCAAGTTTCGTGGAATTTTGTCATAGTTCAATATTTGATGTTTTACGTGTTTTTATTCAAGAAAGTTTGATTGCATTTCATAATAAGATTTAGTTATTATTACGCTTAGAAAATTTCCATACGAATGCAAGGGGTTTAGGTCTACTTTTCGTTAATGAGAACATTCAAGTTCTGGCTGTTTTACGCTTTTTTATTAAAGAAAGTTTGTTTATCTTTCATACTAACTTATAGATATTGTTACCCTTAGAAAATTTACCATACAAATATAGGGGTTTAGGTCCACTCTTGGTTCAAATTTCTTGAAATTCTGAGATAGTTCAAATTTTAGCTGTTTTACGCGGTTTTTATTAAAGGAAGTTTGTTTCTCTTTCATACTCAATTGTTGTTGTTATCATGCGTTGAAAATTTACCATACAAAAGCAAGGTGTAGGCCTGCTTTTCGTTCATATTTCGTAAAATTCTGAAAACGTTCCAGTTTTAGCTGTTTTACGCGGTTTAATTAAAGAAAGTTTGTTTCATTTTCAGACTAACTTTTAGTTATTACTACGCTTAGAAAATGTACCATACAAATACAAAGGTTTAGGCCTACTTTTGATTCAAGTTTCGTGGAATTTTGAGTACGTTCAAATTTTTGTTGTTTTACACAGTTCTGTTAAAGAAAATTTGTCTTCTTTTCATACTAAATTGTCGCTATTATTACACTTAGAAAATTTACCATACTAATGCAAGGGTTTATACCTAATTTTGGTTCAAGTTTCGAGAAATTGTTACGACGTTCAAGTTTTAGCAATTTTATGCGGTTCATTAAAGAAAGTTTGTTTCTCTTTCATACTAATTTGTAGCTGTTATTACATTCAGAAAATTTACCATACAAATGCAAGGGTTTTAGACCTACTTTTGGTTCAAATTTCGTGAAATTCTGAGATCGATCAAATTCAGTTGTTCTATGCGTATTTATTAATGAAAGTTTGCTTCCCTTTCATACTATCTTGAAGTTATTATTACGCTTAGAAATTTTACCATAGAAATGCAATGGTTTAGGGCTACATTTGGTTCAAGTTTAATGGAATTCTAAGAACGTTCCAATTTTAGCTGTCTGACGCAGTTGTATTAAAGAAAGTTTATTTTTCTTTCATACTAACATATCATTACTATTACAGGTAGAAAAATTTCCATAAAAATTCAAGTCTTTAGGCCTACTTTTGGTTCATGTTTCGTGAAATTTTTAGAACCTTCAAAATTTAGTTATTTTACGCGGTTTTATTAAAGAAAGTTTATTTTCCTTTCATACTAACTTGTAATTATTGTTACGCTTAGAAAATTTACCATACAAATTCAAGGGTTTAGGCCGATTTTTGGTTCAAGTTTCGTGGAATTCTGAAAAAGTTCAAATTTTAGCTGTTTTACGCGTTTATATTAAAATGAGTTGGTTTCCTTTCGTACTAACTTGTTGTTATTATTACGCTTAGAAAATTTATCATAAAAATTAAAGGGTTAGGCCTAATTTTGGTTAAAGTTTCGTGGAATTTTGAGGACGTTCAAATTTTAGCTATTTTATGCAGTTTTATTAAAGAAAGTTTGTTTCTCTTTCATACTAACTTCTAGTTATTATATATTTAGAAAATGTACCATACAAATGCAAATGTTTTGGCCTACTTTTGATTCAAGTTTCGTGGAATTTTGTCATAGTTCAATATTTGATGTTTTACGTGTTTTTATTCAAGAAAGTTTGATTGCATTTCATAATAAGATTTAGTTATTATTACGCTTAGAAAATTTCCATACGAATGCAAGGGGTTTAGGTCTACTTTTCGTTAATGAGAACATTCAAGTTCTGGCTGTTTTACGCTTTTTTATTAAAGAAAGTTTGTTTATCTTTCATACTAACTTATAGATATTGTTACCCTTAGAAAATTTACCATACAAATATAGGGGTTTAGGTCCACTCTTGGTTCAAATTTCGTGAAATTCTGAGCTAGTTCAAATTTTAGCTGTTTTACGCGGTTTTTATTAAAGGAAGTTTGTTTCTCTTTCATACTCAATTGTTGTTGTTATCATGCGTTGAAAATTTACCATACAAAAGCAAGGTGTAGGCCTGCTTTTCGTTCATATTTCGTAAAATTCTGAAAACGTTCCACTTTTAGCTGTTTTACACGGTTTAATTAAAGAAAGTTTGTTTCATTTTCAGACTAACTTTTAGTTATTACTACACTTAGAAAATGTACCATACAAATACAAAGGTTTAGGCCTACTTTTGATTCAAGTTTCATGGAATTCTGAGTACGTTCAAATTTTTGTTGTTTTACACAGTTCTGTTAAAGAAAATTTGTCTTCTTTTCATACTAAATTGTCGCTATTATTACACTTAGAAAATTTACCATACTAATGCAAGGGTTTATACCTAATTTTGGTTCAAGTTTCGAGAAATTGTTACGACGTTCAAGTTTTAGCAATTTTATGCGGTTCATTAAAGAAAGTTTGTTTCTCTTTCATACTAATTTGTAGCTGTTATTACATTTAGAAAATTTACCATACAAATGCAAGGGTTTTAGGCCTACTTTTGGTTCAAATTTCGTGAAATTTTGAGATCGATCAAATTTCAGTTGTTCTACGCGTATTTATTAATGAAAGTTTGCTTCCCTTTCATACTATCTTGAAGTTATTATTACGCTTAGAAATTTTACCATAGAAATGCAATGGTTTAGGGCTACATTTGGTTCAAGTTTTGTGGAATTCTAAGAACGTACCAATTTTAGCTGTCTGACGCAGTTGTATTAAAGAAAGTTCATTTTTCTTTCATACTAACATATCATTACTATTACAGGTAGAAAAATTTCCATAAAAATTCAAGGCTTTAGGCCTACTTTTGGTTCAAGTTTCGTAAAATTTTTAGAACGTTCAAAATTTAGTTGTTTTACGCGGTTTTATTAAAGAAAGTTTATTTTCCTTTCATACTAACTTGTAATTATTGTTACGCTTAGAAAATTTACCATACAAATGCAAGGGTTTAGGCCTATTTTTGGTTCAAGTTTCGTGGAATTCTGAGAAAGTTCAAATTTTAGCTGTTTTACGCGTTTATATTAAAATGAGTTGGTTTCCTTTCGTACTAACTTGTTGTAATTATTACGCTTAGAAAATTTATCATAAAAATTAAAGGGTTAGGCCTAATTTTGGTTAAAGTTTCGTGGAATTTTGAGGACGTTCAAATTTTAGCTATTTTATGCAGTTTTATTAAAGAAAGTTTGTTTCTCTTTCATACTAACTTCTAGTTATTATATATTTAGAAAATGTACCATACAAATGCAAATGTTTTGGCCTACTTTTGATTCAAGTTTCGTGGAATTTTGTCATAGTTCAATATTTGATGTTTTACGTGTTTTTATTCAAGAAAGTTTGATTGCATTTCATAATAAGATTTAGTTATTATTACGCTTAGAAAATTTCCATACGAATGCAAGGGGTTTAGGTCTACTTTTCGTTAATGAGAACATTCAAGTTCTGGCTGTTTTACGCTTTTTTATTAAAGAAAGTTTATTTATCTTTCATACTAACTTATAGATATTGTTACCCTTAGAAAATTTACCATACAAATATAGGGGTTTAGGTCCACTCTTGGTTCAAATTTCGTGAAATTCTGAGCTAGTTCAAATTTTAGCTGTTTTACGCGGTTTTTATTAAAGGAAGTTTGTTTCTCTTTCATACTCAATTGTTGTTGTTATCATGCGTTGAAAATTTACCATACAAAAGCAAGGTGTAGGCCTGCTTTTCGTTCATATTTCGTAAAATTCTGAAAACGTTCCACTTTTAGCTGTTTTACACGGTTTAATTAAAGAAAGTTTGTTTCATTTTCAGACTAACTTTTAGTTATTACTACACTTAGAAAATGTACCATACAAATACAAAGGTTTAGGCCTACTTTTGATTCAAGTTTCATGGAATTCTGAGTACGTTCAAATTTTTGTTGTTTTACACAGTTCTGTTAAAGAAAATTTGTCTTCTTTTCATACTAAATTGTCGCTATTATTACACTTAGAAAATTTACCATACTAATGCAAGGGTTTATACCTAATTTTGGTTCAAGTTTCGAGAAATTGTTACGACGTTCAAGTTTTAGCAATTTTATGCGGTTCATTAAAGAAAGTTTGTTTCTCTTTCATACTAATTTGTAGCTGTTATTACATTTAGAAAATTTACCATACAAATGCAAGGGTTTTAGGCCTACTTTTGGTTCAAATTTCGTGAAATTTTGAGATCGATCAAATTTCAGTTGTTCTACGCGTATTTATTAATGAAAGTTTGCTTCCCTTTCATACTATCTTGAAGTTATTATTACGCTTAGAAATTTTACCATAGAAATGCAATGGTTTAGGGCTACATTTGGTTCAAGTTTTGTGGAATTCTAAGAACGTACCAATTTTAGCTGTCTGACGCAGTTGTATTAAAGAAAGTTCATTTTTCTTTCATACTAACATATCATTACTATTACAGGTAGAAAAATTTCCATAAAAATTCAAGGCTTTAGGCCTACTTTTGGTTCAAGTTTCGTAAAATTTTTAGAACGTTCAAAATTTAGTTGTTTTACGCGGTTTTATTAAAGAAAGTTTATTTTCCTTTCATACTAACTTGTAATTATTGTTACGCTTAGAAAATTTACCATACAAATGCAAGGGTTTAGGCCTATTTTTGGTTCAAGTTTCGTGGAATTCTGAGAAAGTTCAAATTTTAGCTGTTTTACGCGTTTATATTAAAATGAGTTGGTTTCCTTTCGTACTAACTTGTTGTAATTATTACGCTTAGAAAATTTATCATAAAAATTAAAGGGTTAGGCCTAATTTTGGTTAAAGTTTCGTGGAATTTTGAGGACGTTCAAATTTTAGCTATTTTATGCAGTTTTATTAAAGAAAGTTTGTTTCTCTTTCATACTAACTTGTAGTTATTATATATTTAGAAAATGTACCATACAAATGCAAATGTTTTGGCCTACTTTTGATTCAAGTTTCGTGGAATTTTGTCATAGTTCAATATTTGATGTTTTACGTGTTTTTATTCAAGAAAGTTTGTGTAGGGTATAACCCTCCAGTGGTACTCTTCTTTCTCAACAAATCCTACCAACTATTACAACCAGATTGGAGTATAAACTCCTTAGAAGTTACAACCCGAAGAATATTGCAGAAATGAAATAATACAACAAAAATCAAAGAAAAAGATATTTGTTTGAAAATGGCTCAAGTATTTAGCCAGATCCAAGTATGAAGGGACTCGGTCACCAAAGTACCGTTCCCAACCAGAAGGCCCTCACAACCACGGTTGCACCTCTCCCTAACCTACCCGAGAAAGGACTCAAATCACACAGATACGAAGAGACACCAGTCACCCAAACACTCACAACAGTATCACAGAGATTTATCGGAAGAGTGTGAAGAAGAAAACAGATTTCTTAAGCAGCGTTCCCCGAAGGAGGGATGAAGACCCCCTTTATATAACCCTCTCAAGTAACGGCCGAAAGGTTATGGCCGTTGGGCGGTTTCCTTGAAGCCATTAGGTTGGCTTCGGAAACCGCCGGAACGGTTGCCGTTTCAACCACCATCGGAAGGTAGATGAGAGAAGAGAGAAGAGAAGAGTCGGCGGAGAGTATTGAGAAGTGAGAGAGGGAAAATATCAGATTAGGGTTTAGGAATTAGTATATAAGAGAGTTGACCGGGTCGGGTAGCTGTTTGGGTCGGGTAGCCGGGTAGGGCCTCCAAGTGGTTGGTGGGCCTTTAGGTATTGGGCTTCGATTTTGGGCCATATATTCTTAACATACCCCACCGTGGACCAAATACCCAATGGGCAGGTCAGGGGTGTTGGATCTGGTATTTTCATTATTGCCAAAAATAAGTCCTCCATTGGTGTACCTGCAAAATAGAACTATAGACAAAAACATTCAGTCAGGATTAAGGTGGAGTAATATTAAACACTTACGGAATTTCTCAGATGGTAGGCTTTTCGTACCCATATCTGCAGGATTTTCTTCAGAACTAATCTTTTCCAATTTTATGACATCTCTCCCTACGATATCTCTGATGAAATGATACCTAACGTCTATATGTTTTGTCCTATCGTGGAATACGGGGTTTTTACACAGTTGAATAGAGGATTGACTATCAGAGAAGATTATAAGTTTTTCTTTTGAAAACCCAATTTCTTTTATGAGCCCGTCAAGCCACAAGGCTTCTGTAGTTGCTATATATTCAGCTTCAGTGGTTGATAATGCAACAATATGTTGTAATTGAGACTTCCATCTAATGCAAGAACCACACAAAGTAAAAATGTATGAAGATGTAGATTTTCTACTATCTCTATGCATTCGCATAATTTGAGTCTACATAACCAATAAGACGAGTATCATCAGAATATCTAGAAAAGGAAATACCAACGTTATCAGACCCACGTAAGTATCTAAGTAAGTATTTAAGTGCTTCCCAATGAGGGGAACCAGGGTTGGACATGAACCGACTAAGACAGCTAATAGAATAAGCAACATCAGGTCTAGTACAAACCATTAGAAACATAACAGAGCCAATCAAATTTGAATAAGGAATTTTCTCCATTTTTTGTTTTTCAGAAATAGTTTTGGGTGATTGCTCTTTGCTGAGTTGAAAATGAGCTGCTAGAGGTACAGTGGTGGGTTTAGCATTTTCCATTGAGAATTTTCTAAGCACATTTAACAGGTATGATTTTTGATTTAGAAAAATGGAAAACTGTTTTCTATCCCTATCAATACACATACCAAGAATTTGTTTGGCATTTCCAAGGTCTTTCATTTCAAAAGCTTTGCACAAATCTTTTTGTAAAGTAGATATAAGAAGTGAGCTAGGACTAGCAATTAACATATCATCCACATATAGGACTAAGAAAATTGGGGAATCATTCACATATTTAAAGTAAAGACAATGATCATATTGACTTCTAATGAAGTTTAAAGATAACATGAACTCATCGAATTTTTTTTTCCATTGACGAGGAGATTGTTTCAATCCATAGAGAGATTTTTTCAATAGACACACATAGTCAGGTTTAGAAAAATCAATAAAACCAAGTGGTTGATTCATGTAAATGCTTTCTTCTAAGTCACCATGCAAAAAAGTAGTTTTAACATCCATTTGTTTTAATTCCCAGTCAAAATGAGCAGTG
The DNA here is from genome assembly GCF_026168435.1 of Sesamum indicum. Classification (NCBI taxonomy): domain Eukaryota; kingdom Viridiplantae; phylum Streptophyta; class Magnoliopsida; order Lamiales; family Pedaliaceae; genus Sesamum; species Sesamum indicum. The sequence continues at coordinate 4,542,380 of NC_142667.1, read as the reverse complement.
AGGGCAAGTATTATGCGGACTGTAGTGTACTTAACTACCGGTGAGAAGATTTCATTATAATCTATACCTTCTTTTTGTGTAAAACCCTTAGCAACTAATCTGGCCTTGTATTTGATGGGGTTTTCTTGTTTTATCTTGAATAGCCATTTGCAGTCAACAATAGAAGCATCTTTTGGTTTAGGGACAAGAATCCATGTTTTGTTATCTTTTAAGGATTTCATTTCCTCTTTCATAGCACTAAGCCACTTATCCGATTTTAAGGCTTCTTCTACACTAGAGGGTTCTACAGATTTTATGTTAAAACTTGTATGAAAATCCCTAAGTTTACTAGGTATTCTAGGTTGCCTTCTATCTCTATCTCTAGTGAGTTGATAGTTGTCTAAAGGATTCTGAGTTTCTGGGGTTACTATTTCTTGATTGTTCCCTAATTCTTTATTATTATCTAATTGTGCCTCATTGTCTCCTAATTCCTCCCCTTCTTGGTTATCCCCTACTTCTATTTTATTAAAGGTTGAGTCTTTTCCTAGGGGTTGAGTTCTTTCTAAACATGGCATTTCGTTCTCATTAAAGGTAACATTTCTGCTTATTAGGACTTTAAATCCTGGTTTACTCCTAACCCAAAGTCTATATCCTTTAATGCCCTCAGGATAACCAATAAAAACACATTTAACAGATTTTGGATCAAGTTTATCAGATTCCTGGAGAACAAACGCAGCACAACCAAACACACGTAAGGATGACATATCAGGTAATTTTTCATACCACATAAAATCAGGAGTTTTCCCAAGTAGAGGCACAGAAGGGGATAAATTTATAAGATGAGCAGCAGTTAAAACAGCTTCCCCCCAAAAAGTTTTAGATAACCCAGAGCTAATCAGTAAACATCTAACTTTATCAAGAAGTGTACGATTCATACGTTCAGCAATTCCATTTTGTTGGGGGGTATAGGGATTTGTCTTGTGCCTTTTAATACCAAATTCCTCACACATATCAGAGAAACTTTTGTTGCAAAATTCTAATCCATTATCAGTCCTAAGTGATTTTAACCTTTTTCCCGTTTGATTTTCAACAAGAATTTTCCATTTCTTGAATTTTTCAAAAACTTCAGATTTATGTTTCATCAAAAAAACAAATACTTTTCGAGAAAAATTATCAATGATAGAAAGGAAGTAACGATTTCCACCGTGGGTGGGTGTATTACTAGGATCCCAAACATCAGCATGCACATAATCTAAGACACATGGAGACATAGATGGATTTGGGGATGGGGATGTAGGAAACTGAACCCTATGTTGTTTGCCCATGACACATTCATCAAAAATCTATTTTGTCAATTCTATCATTTAGAATACCATCTCTTTTTAGAAAATCAAGGCCTTTTTGGCTAATATGGCCTAATCGTTTATGCCACAAAGTAGTGAAATCACAGTTAGACACTGATGCAGCAAAATTATATGATGCAGTACATATGTAAAGATTTCGTTTTCTTTCAGCCTTGAAGACAACTAATGAACCTTTCATAATTTTCATGAGGCCTTTGCCCCATCTGCCTTCTAAACCAATTTCTTCGAATGCAGCACATGATATGAGATTATGACTTAAGTCAGGAACGAATCTGACATTTTTCAAAATCATTTGATAACCATCAAAACAAAGTGGGATGTCACCAAGACCCTTAATCTCACATTTTTTCTCATTTGCCATGAAAACAAAACCAATGTGCTCATATTTCAGATTTGTGAAAATTTCTTTGAAAGGACTCATGTGAAATGTGCAACCAGAGTCTATAAGCCACTCATGCATGTCAAATGTATTCACAGAATTCACTTCATAAACAACAAATACTTCACCATTAGACTCAATAGACACATTATTGGTTTGTTCTTTATCATCATAGTTTCTATTCTCACGTCTAGGTTTTCTACAATCTTTAATATAGTGACCTTTAGTGCCACAGTTATAACAGCGTCTATCTTTGACTTTATTATCCCTAAGGTTTGTTTCTCTTGGTTTTGACTTACTTCTATAATTTTTATTTTTACTTCTGCTTCTGCTATTATATCGAGAATTCGGATTTCTAAACTTAGGTCTACCCCTAACAGAATTAATCTCATATTGATTCTGGCTTGGTTTATTAATCTTAAGGTCTAGTTCTTTACTCTTTAGACCATTTACCACAGTTTCTATGTTAATACTGTCCCTACCGTATTTTATGGCAGCCTTAACATCAGAGTATGATTCAGGGATAGCATTTAACAGCACAATGGGGGAATATTCATCAATGTACTTATCACCTGTAAGTTTAATATCCTGAATTAGCTTAGTAAAATCATCAAGATTTTCATCGATATTTTTGGACAGATCAAATTTATATCTAAAGAATTTTTCTAATAAAAACAGTTTATTAGGAAGAGAAATTTCAGTATATAATTCTTCAAGTTTATCCCACAAAGCTTTTGAAGAATCTAATGTTCCAACTTTTCGTAAAACAGTGTCGGACAAATTTAAAACGATAGAGGAATATGCAAACTCATCATTTTCTTGTTTCTTCTCTTCAGAAATATTTTCCACATATTTGCCATCAATGGCTTTGAAAACTTTTTGTTGAATGAGAATGCCTTTCATCTTTTGTTGCCATATAGAAAAATCGGATTTTCCATCAAAGGGTTGTAGACTGTAACCAGCCATTTTAAAAGAAGTTTTAACCAAAAAATGTCCGAGTTTAAAAAACAAACAAAGAGAATTCCAGACCAGTAAATATGAACAGTTACCACTAGATACTTAAACAACAAAGTTACAGAAGCGATGTAAATTTCGGAAAGGAATACACTAATCCCAGATATCACAGAAATATAACAGTAGCAAGATTATTCACACAGACAATACACTGATTATAAAAACAGAGAAATAGGCCACAAACAGATATCACCAATATTCAAGAAAAATAAACCGAGAAATAACAGAGAAAAACAGCAGTTAATATGGCAGGAAAAACAGAACCGAGGCTCACCAGCCTAAGTCCCATCTAGATACCCGACGACCTCAAGGGTCCGGCCAAGAGGGATATTAGGGGGTTATACCACGGTAAACAGGAATATAAGCAGTAATTATAGAGGCAGTAATATGAACGGAAATATTAAACGGAACAGAGAACCAGAGGAGGGGTTTTCAGGAAGTTACCACCACCACGGATCTGTGCGGACCAGATTGTAGGCTCTGATACAACTGTAGGGTATAACCCTCCAGTGGTACTCTTCTTTCTCAACAAATCCTACCAACTATTACAACCAGATTGGAGTATAAACTCCTTAGAAGTTACAACCCGAAGAATATTGCAGAAATGAAATAATACAACAAAAGTCAAAGAAAAAGATATTTGTTTGAAAATGGCTCAGGTATTTAGCCAGATCTAAGTATAAAGGGACTCGGTCACCAAAGTACCGTTCCCAACCAGAAGGCCCTCACAACCACGGTTGCACCTCTCCGAAACCTACCCGAGAAAGGACTCAAATCACACAGATACGAAGAGACACCAGTCACCCAAACACTCACAACAGTATCACAGAGATTTATCGGAAGAGTGTGAAGAAGAAAACAGATTTCTTAAGCAGCGTCCCCGAAGGAGGGATGAAGACCCCCTTTATATAACCCTCTCAAGTAACGGCCGAAAGGTTATGGCCGTTGGGCGGTTTCCTTGAAGCCATTAGGTTGGCTTCGGAAACCGCCGGAACGGTTGCCGTTTCAACCACCATCGGAAGGTAGATGAGAGAAGAGAGAAGAGAAGAGTCGGCGGAGAGTATTGAGAAGTGAGAGAGGGAAAATATCAGATTAGGGTTTAGGAATTAGTATATAAGAGAGTTGACCGGGTCGGGTAGCTGTTTGGGTCGGGTAGCCGGGTAGGGCCTCCAAGTGGTTGGTGGGCCTTTAGGTATTGGGCTTCGGTTTTGGGCCATATATTCTTAACAGTTTGATTGCCTTTCATAATAAGATTTAGTTATTATTACGCTTAGAAAATTTCCATACGAATGCAAGGGGTTTAGGTCTACTTTTCGTTAATGAGAACATTCAAGTTCTGGCTGTTTTACGCTTTTTTATTAAAGAAAGTTTGTTTATCTTTCATACTAACTTATAGATATTGTTACCCTTAGAAAATTTACCATACAAATATAGGGGTTTAGGTCCACTCTTGGTTCAAATTTCGTGAAATTCTGAGATAGTTCAAATTTTAGCTGTTTTACGCGGTTTTTATTAAAGGAAGTTTGTTTCTCTTTCATACTCAATTGTTGTTGTTATCATGCGTTGAAAATTTACCATACAAAAGCAAGGTGTAGGCCTGCTTTTCGTTCATATTTCGTAAAATTCTGAAAACGTTCCAGTTTTAGCTGTTTTACGCGGTTTAATTAAAGAAAGTTTGTTTCATTTTCAGACTAACTTTTAGTTATTACTACGCTTAGAAAATGTACCATACAAATACAAAGGTTTAGGCCTACTTTTGATTCAAGTTTCGTGGAATTCTGAGTACGTTCAAATTTTTGTTGTTTTACACAGTTCTGTTAAAGAAAATTTGTCTTCTTTTCATACTAAATTGTCGCTATTATTACACTTAGAAAATTTACCATACTAATGCAAGGGTTTATACCTAATTTTGGTTCAAGTTTCGAGAAATTGTTACGACGTTCAAGTTTTAGCAATTTTATGCGGTTCATTAAAGAAAGTTTGTTTCTCTTTCATACTAATTTGTAGCTGTTATTACATTTAGAAAATTTACCATACAAATGCAAGGGTTTTAGGCCTACTTTTGGTTCAAATTTCGTGAAATTCTGAGATCGATCAAATTTCAGTTGTTCTACGCGTATTTATTAATGAAAGTTTGCTTCCCTTTCATACTATCTTGAAGTTATTATTACGCTTAGAAATTTTACCATAGAAATGCAATGGTTTAGGGCTACATTTGGTTCAAGTTTCGTGGAATTCTAAGAACGTTCCAACTTTAGCTGTCTGACGCAGTTGTATTAAACAAAGTTTATTTTTCTTTCATACTATCATATCATTACTATTACAGGTAGAAAAATTTCCATAAAAATGCAAGGCTTTAGGCCTACTTTTGGTTCAAGCTTCGTGAAATTTTTGGAACGTTCAAAATTTAGTTGTTTTACGCGGTTTTTTTAAAGAAAGTTTATTTCCCTTTCATACTAACTTGTAGTTATTGTTATGCTTAGAAAATTTACCATACAAATGCAAGGGTTTAGGCCTATTTTTGGTTCAAGTTTCGTGGAATTCTGAGAAAGTTCAAATTTTAGCTGTTTTACTCGTTTATATTAAAATGAGTTTGTTTCCTTTCGTACTAACTTGTTGTTATTATTACGCTTAGAAAATTTACCATAAAAATTCAAAGGTTAGGCCTACTTTTGGTTAAAGTTTCGTGGAATTTTGAGGACGTTCAAATTTTAGCTATTTAATGCGGTTCATTAAAGAAAGTTTGTTTTCCTTTCATACTATCTTGTAGTTATTATTTCTCTTAAAAAATTTACCATAGAAATGCAATGGTTTAGGGCTACATTTGGTTCATGTTTCGTGGAATTGTAAGAACGTTTGAATTTTAGCTGTTTGACGCAATTTTATTAAAGAAAGTTTATTTTTCTTTCATACTAACATATCATTACTATTACAGGTATAAAAATTTCCATACAAATGCAAGGCTTTAGGCCTACTTTTGGTTCAAGTTTCGTGGAATTTTTAGAACGTTCAAAATTTTTCTTTTTTCATGCTAACTTGTAGTTGTTGTTACGCTTATAAAATTTACCATACAAATGCAAGGGTTTAGGCCTACTTTTGGTTCAAGTTTCGTGGAATTTTGAGAAAATTCAAATTTTAGCTGTTTTACGCGTTTATATTAAAATGAGTTTGTTTCCTTTCGTACTAACTTGTTGTTATTATTACGCTTTGAAAAATTACCATAAAAATGCAAGGCTTACGCCTACTTTTGGTTAATGTTTCGGGGAATTTTGAGGACATTCAAGTTTTAGCTATTTTATGTAGTTTTATTAATGAAAGTTTGTTTCCCTTTCATACTAACTTGTAATTATTATAATATTTAGAAAATTTACCATACAAATGCAAGTGTTTAGGCCTAGTTTTGATTCATGTTCCGTGGAATTTTGTGATAGTTCAATTTTTTATGTTTTACGTGTTTTTATTCAAGAAAGTTTGATTGCATATCATAATAACATTTAGTTATTATTACGCTTAGAAAATTTCCATACGAATGCGAGGGGTTTAGGTCTACTTTTGGTTAATGAGAACGTTCAAGTTCTGGCAGTTTTACGCATTTTATTAAAGAAAGTTCGTTTATCTTTCATACTAACTTACAGTTATTGTTACCCTTAGAAAATTTACCATACAAATATAGGGGTTTAGGTCTACTTTTGGTTCAAATTTCGTGAAATTCTGAGATAGTTCAAATTTTAGCTGTTTTGCGCGGTTTTCTTAAAGAAAGTTTGTTTCTCTTTCATACTCAATTGTTGTTGTTATCATGCGTTGAAAATTTACCATACAAAAGCAAGGTTTATGCCTGCTTTTCGTTTATATTTCGTAAAATTTTGAAAACGTTCCAGTTTTAGCTGTTTTACGCGGTTTAATTAAAGAAAGTTTGTTTCATTTTCATACTAACTTTTAGTTATTATTACGTTTGGAAAATTTACCATACAAATACAAAGGTTTAGGCCTACTTTTGATTCAAGTTTCGTGGAATTCTGAGTACGTTCAAATTTGTCTTATACAGTTTAGATGTTTTATGCAGTTCCGTTAAAGAAAATTTGTCTTCCTTTCATACTAAATTGTCGCTATTATTACGCTTAGAAAATTTACCATACTAATGCACGGGTTTAGACCTAATTTTTGTTCAAGTATCGAGAAATTGTTACGACTTTCAAGTTTTAGCTATTTTATGCGGTTCATTAAAGAAAGTTTGTTTTCCTTTCATACTAGTTTGTAGCTGTTATTACACTTAGAAAATTACCATACAAATGCAAGGGTTTTAGGCCTACTTTTGCTTCACGTTTCGTGAAATTCTGAGATCGATCAAATTTCAGCTGTTTTACGCGTATTTATTAATGAAAGTTGTTTTCCTTTCATACTATCTTGTAGTTATTATAACGGTTTGAAAATTTACCTTAGAAATGCAATGGTTTAGGGCTACATTTGGTTCAAGTTTCGTGGAATTCTAAAAATGTTCAAATTTTAGCTGTTTGACGCAATTTTAATTAAGAAAGTTTATTTTTCTTTCATACGAACATATCATTACTATTACAGGTAGAAAAATTTCCATACAAATGCAAGGCTTTAGGCCTAGTTTTGGTTCAAGTTTTGTGGAATTTTTAGAACGTTCAAAATTTGGTTGTTTTACGCGGTTTTATTAAAGAACGTTTATTTTCCTTTCATACTAACTTGTAGTTATTGTTACGCTTTGAATAATTTACCATACAAATGCAAGGGTTTACGCCTTCTTTTGGTTCAAGTTTCGTGGAATTCTACGAAAGTTCAAATTTTAGCTGTTTTACGCGTTTATATTAAAATGAGTTTGTGTGCTTTCGTACTAACTTGTTGTTATTATTACGCTTAGAAAATTTACCATAAAAATTCAAGGGTTAGGCCTACTTTTGGTTAAAGTTTCGTGGAATTTTGAGGACGTTCAAATTTTAGCTATTTTATGCAGTTTTATTAAAGAAAGTTTATTTTCCTTTCATACTAACTTGTAGTTATTATATATTTAGAAAATTTACCATACAAATGCAAATGTTTTGGCCTATTTTTCATTCAAGTTTCGTGGAATTTTGTGATAGTTCAGTATTTGATGTTTTACGTGTTTTTATTCAAGAAAGTTTGATTGCCTTTCATAATAAGATTTAGTTATTATTACGCTTAGAAAATTTCCGTACGAATGCAAGGGGTTTAGGTCTACTTTCGTTAATGAGAACATTCAAGTTCTGGCTGATTTACGCTTTTTTATTAAAGAAAGTTTGTTTATCTTTCATACTAACTTATAGTTATTGTTACCCTTAGAAAATTTACCATACAAATATAGGGGTTTAGGTCTAATTTTGGTTCAAGTTTCGTGAAATTCTGAGATCGATCAAATTTCAGTTGTTTTACGCGTATTTATTAATGAAAGTTTGTTTCCCTTTCATACTATCTTGTAGTTATTATTTCTCTTAAAAAATTTACCATAGAAATGCAATGGTTTAGGGCTACATTTGGTTCAAGTTTCGTGGAATTGTAAGAACGTTTGAGCCAACTTGATATTTTGGTATTATCACCACAAAGAAGAGCTTTCGGATTTTTTTTCCCCCCTTCCTTTTCCAAAAATTTTTACGAATACGCTTTTTTGATGCAGAAGTACGTCTGTACTCCGCTACAAAATTTATTTTGTACACGGCGGGGGGTTCTGTTTTTCTTTAACTTGTTGTTATTATTATGCTTTGAAAATTTACCATAAAAATGCAAGGGTTAGGCCTACTTTTGGTTAAAGTTTCGTGGAATTTTGAGGACGTTCAAATTTTAGCTATTTTATGCAGTTTTATTAAAGAAAGTTTGTTTCAGTTTCATACTAACTTATAGTTATTACAATATTTAGAAAATTTACCATACAAATGCAAGTGTTTAGGCCTACTTTTGATTCAAGTTTCGTGGAATTTTGTGATAGTTCAATTTTTTATGTTTTACGTGTTTTTATTCAAGAAAGTTCGATTGCCTTTCATAATAACATTTAGTTATTATTACGCTTAGAAAATTTCCATACGAATGCAAGGGGTTTAGGTCTACTTTTCGTTAATGAGAACGTCCAAGTTCTGGTTGTTTTACGCATTTTTATTAAAGAAAGTTTGTTTATCTTACATACTAACTTATAGTTATTGTTACCCTTAGAAAATTTACCATACAAGTATAGGGGTTTAGGTCTACTTTTGGTTCAAATTTTGTGAAATCTGAGATTGTTCAAATTTTAGCTGTTTTACGAGGTTTTTATTAAAGAAAGTTTGTTTCCCTTTCATACTCAATTGTTGTTGTTATCATGTGTTGAAAATTTACCATACAAAAGCAAGGTGTAGGCCTGCTTTTCGTTCATATTTCGTTAAATTCTGGAAACGTTCCAGTTTTAGCTGTTTTACGTGGTTTAATTAAAGAAAGTTTGTTTCATTTTCAGACTAACTTTTAGTTATTACTACGCTTAGAAAATTTTCCATACAAATACAAAGGTTTAGGCCTACTTTTGATTCAAGTTTCGTGGAATTCTGAGGACGTTCAAATTTTAGTTGTTTTACGCAGTTCTGTTAAAGAAAATTTGTCTTCCTTTCATACTAAATTGTCGCTATTAATACGCTTAGAAAATTTACCATACTAATGCAAGGGTTTAGACCTAATTTTGGTTCATGTTTCGAGAAATTGTTACGACGTTCAAGTTTTAACTATTTTATGCGGTTCATTAAAGAAAGTTTGTTTCCCTTTCATACTAATTTGTAGCTGTTATTACACTTAGAAAATTTACCATACAAATGCAAGGGTTTTAGGCCTACTTTTGCTTCAAGTTTCGTGAAATTCTGAGATCGATCAAATTTCAGCTATTTTAAGTGTATTTATTAATGAAAGTTTGTTTCTCTTTCATACTATCTTGTAGTTATTATAACGTTTAGAAAATTTACCTTAGAAATGCAATGGTTTAAGGCTACATTTGGTTCAAGTTTCGTGGAATTCTAAAAACGTTCAAATTTTAGCTGTTTGACGCAATTTTAATAAAGAAAGTTTATTTTTCTTTCATACTAACATATCATTACTATTACAGGTAGAAAATTTTCCATACAAATGCAAGGCTTTAGGCCTACTTTTGGTTCAAGTTTTGTGGAATTTTTAAAACGTTCAAAATTTAGTTGTTTTACGCAGTTTTATTAAAGAAAGTTTATTTCCCTTTCAGACTAACTTATTGTTATTGTTACGCTTTGAAAAATTTACCATACAAATGCAAGGGTTTACGCCTACTTTTGGTTCAAGTTTCGTGGAATTCTGAGAACGTTCAAATTTTAGCTGTTTTACGCGTTTATATTAAAATGAGTTTGTTTCTTTTCGTACTAACTTGTTGTTATTATTACGCTTAGAAAATTTATCATAAAAATGCAAGGGTTAGGCCTACTTTTGGTTGAAGTTTCGTGGAATTTTGAGAACGTTCAAATTTTAGCTATTTTATGCAGTTTTATTAAAGAAAGTTTGTTTCACTTTCATACTAACTTATAGTTATTATAATATTTAGAAAATTTACCATACAAATGCAAGTGTTTAGGCGTACTTGTGATTCATGTTTCATGGAATTTTGTGATAGTTCAACTTTAGATGTTTTACGTGTTTTTATTCAAGAAAGTTTGATTGCCTTTCATAATAACATTTAGTTATTATTACACTTAGAAAATTCCCATATGAATGCAATGGGTTTAGGTCTACTTTTGGTTCATGAGAACGTTCGAATTCTGACTGTTTTACGCATTTTTATTAAAGAAAGTTTGTTTATCTTTCATACTAACTTATAGTTATTGTTACCCATAAAAAATTTACCATACAAATATAGGGGTTTACGTCTACTTTTCGTGAAATTCTAAGATAGTTAAAATTTTAGCTGTTTTACGCGGTTTTATTAAAGAAAATTTGTTTCTCTTTCATACTCAATTGTTGTTGTTATCATGCGTTGAAAATTTACCATACAAAAGCAAGGTTTAGGCCTGCTTTTGGTTCATATTTCGAAAAATTCTGAAAATGTTCCAGTTTTAGCTGTTTTACGCGGTTTAATTAAACAAAGTTTGTTTAATTTTCATACTAACTTTTAGTTATTATTACACTTAGAAAATTTACCATACAAATACAAAGGTTTAGGCCTACTTTTGATTCAAGTTTCGTGGAATTCTGGGCTCCTCCATCCGATGGATTCCTCTCATTAATAAGTAATCCAATTACTTATGGAATTAGTTCCCAATTAATTGCTCGTCCTTTCTCGGTGATTTGTGTGTGATTCTTTAGGTTCACCTTTTAGCTACAATTGAGTTAGTGTCAAACACTATTATTAATTAAATTATTAATCAAATCTAATTTAATTAATAATTCTCAATCAACCCTTTGATCAAGAAAGCCCGTTACCATGGATGGTCGTCTAGCAACAGTCCGTGGCACTAGAGACTAGGCGAATATCCATGTGAATTTTTAGGCTCTCGAGTTCATATGGGTACGGTCCCTCCATTTACCGTCTCTTAGTCTTAGTCTAGGGCATGAAATTGGGTGTCGGCTACCATCCTGGACTAGACGTCTATGCTTAATACTTGAGATCGTGTTACATCAAATTGCTCGACATAGGAACCTCTTTTCCTATTCGACGAATGACTGCGGCAATAGGTTTAGATAGAGCGTTAATGCATCTCCAAGTGCATAGGAGATACCTCTGTCACATTTTGATAGGTGACAGATCCTCTTCTTAGAACTCATCGTCCTCGCTACATACTCCGGCTGCACTGAATAAGGCTTATGATGATCATGTGCGTGACATAGTCACCTCTCACACAAACCTAAGATACAGTTATCGTATGCACGTGATTGTCATGATTCCTCAAGTCTAAAGACTACTCCTTACTATCGAAGCCGAGGATTTGAGTTATACTAATAAAGCCTCCAAGGCTTCCATATGATGATTTCCGCGAGTCAGTTCAGTCGATTCGACACCTAGGTAATCGGCCTACTAAGATTGCACAAATGTCCTACGTCTGTCGCCGATGAAACACGGTACTCATCAAATGAATGCGACTCCTAAAGTAAGTCTCTATAGGACATTCGATGCCTATTCTCAAGGTTCTCCACTTGGAACATTTTAGACCCAACCCTTGGCAATTGATTTATGACCGCCATCCAATGCGCAATCCAATTGTTGCGCGGTTGTTAAAGTGGTCTGTAGGCATTTGTCATAATTTTGTAAGCATAACAGATATATGTGCCAAATATGAATACTTACCATATTCGTTAGGACAATATTGCTTGAATGATTCTCAGAACCGCCAATATAATTGATTTTGGTCACCTATTCCAACAATTTCCCACTTGACCTTAAAGCCAATTACTCATGTTTTCAGATTAATCTGATTCTAAGCAATCTGTGATACCAGCTAGGTCTTATGGGTTTACTTTCGTTTCCACTGATGTCCTGTGGTCCAACCAAATGTTGCATCTTCCTATCTAAAGAAGATGATGGTGTCTAAGATTTTTTCTTGGACCTGTGATGAGATCTCGGGCTTATGAAGTGCCATAGCCCAGTTGTCATCCTCCAAGGTGACTACTGGCGTGGCTATGCTAGGTAGCACACCCAAAAATTGGGCATTGTTTTTCGGTCCTAACCGTTTTCCCAATATTACTTTTAAAATTATCATACATTCAATTTTTCATGATAGGGTTCCTTGTGGTATTCTACTTGGAACCTTTCCAATATTACCACATTATTATAAACATGCACATAAAAATGCTAAGGTTTAGAATTACCTTTGGGTCAAGTTTCATGAAATTATGAGATACTCCAAATTTTAGCAATTCTGGCCTTTTTATTCAAGCAAATTTATTTCTACTTTGTGTATGGTGTGTGTAATTGTATTTTAGTAAGGTGTTCGTAATTAAGTGTATTTTAGCAGAATGTGTTGTGTAATGCTTTTGGTGAATGTATCTATGAAAGACAAGCCCTTCATTAGTTGCAACATTTCACCATACCGATAATTGCATTTTCAATTACACATACACAAGTTTCTGCATTTTCAATTACACATACAATACTTTCTACATTTTCAAACCTGTAATGAAACCTGTAATTGCATTTTCAATTTCTGCACAATATACATTGTTGTGGAACATCTAATTGCAACATTTCCAAACTGAACATCTAATTGCAACATTTCCAAACTGTACATATAATTGCATTTCCAAACTAGACATGTAATGGCATTTCCAAACTCTAACTGAAACTATAAAAAGTTTGTGCGAAAAGATTACAATTTGAGAAATAAAAAAATATTACTACTTTCTGCGAAAACATTGCTGTAAAAAAGAATACAAGTCTCTGCCAAAATATTACTAGTTTCTGCCAATGCATTACAAGTTTTAGGCCTGCTACTTACCTTTGTGCAGTTCACTTATAGCATTGCTAAGATTTGACAAAGTGACAATTTTTTTTCCTCCTTTGAAAATGGATGGGGTTGATCCTGAACTTCGTTGCTCATCCACTGACTTTCTACCCACTTCAGCATCAACAAAAGAACCTGGCTCCTTAATTTCACTCCTTTCTGGCACTGTTAAAATTCATCAAACATACTTGGTGCAGTTGCAGATGGCTTTGGAGCTTTTCTATACCTGCATATTTTCTGGTTGTTCTATTGGAGGGACCTGGCTAGAAGCATTAGGGATAACTCATTTGATGCAGTTTTGGTAACACTAAAAGCAACAAGAATGCGAGTGGGTCGGTCCGAGAATGCGCAAGTGGAAGCGGAAGCTGAAGAATAAAAATAAGTAAATTAAAACCGAAACGTAATAAAACCATGATTCCAAGGGGTGTACCCTTAGAGTCCCCAAACGTTTGATGTAGTTAATTATAACAACAATAAACCTAAACAGGGCTTATGGAAAAATAAAAATGGGAGGTACAAAAATCATAAATCAAGAATTACCTCTTTGCTTGATTTACTTCGAACCTCCTTCGTTTAATCTGTTCACGCGAAACTTCAACGTAGAAGTCCTCTAAAGACGCGTACACACCACACCGAAATATGGAACCCCTCAATTCTCTTTGCTAGAAGAAAATTAAGGAGAAAGAACACATCAAGTGTGCTTGTGAGAGGGGCGGCTGAATTATGAGCTTCTCGGCAACAAACGTGGGATGTCTATGCGATTTTAGTAGGTCAATTGGATATATGTCGAATCGACTAAACTGACTCATGAGGATCATCATATGGAAGCCTTAGAGGCTTGGTCCGTATGACTTGAGTCCCCAGCTCCAATAATACGGGAGTAGACCTCAAACATGAGGAATCATGACAGTCACATGCATGCAATGACTATATCTTGGATTCGTGTGAGAAGTAATCGTGTCTCAGATATGATTATTATAAGCCTTATCTAGTGCAGTCAAAGCATATAGCAACGATGGTGAGTTCCAAGAAGATGATCCGTCACCTGTCAAAACGTGACAGAGGTATCTCCTATGCACTTGGAGATGCATTTACGCTCCATAAACCTGTGGCCACAGTCATTGGTCAAATAGGAAAAGAGGTTCCTATGTTGAGCAATTTGGCCTAACACAATTTCAAGTATTCAGCATAGACGCCTAGTCCAGGATGGGAGCCAACACTCAATTTTATGTATTAAACTAAGGCCAGGATACGCTAGACGAAAGGATTGTACCCATATGGACTCGAGAGCCCAAAAGTTCACATTGATATTCGCCTAGTCTCTAGTGTCATGGACTGTTGCTAGATAACCACTTATGGTGACGGGCTTTCTCAATCATCGGTTGATCGAGAATTATTAATTAAATTAGATTTAATTAATAATAGTATTTGACACTAACCTAAGTCTAGCTGAAAGGTGAACATAAAAAGTCACACACAAATCACCGAGATGAGATGAGGATATAATAGAAAATTAATTCCATAAGTAATTGGATTACTTATAAATGAGAGGGATCCATTAGATAGAGGAGCCCAAGAATAAATTAATAGGATTAATTTATCTTGGCCTTGCCCTTATTTAATAAGTTGGACTTATTATTTAATAAAAGGCTTATTGGGTTCATTTATTTAATTGGATTAAATATATGATGGACCTAATCAAGTGGGATTTAATTAATTGGCCTGGTATTTTAATTAATTAAAGTCGGCTAAAGCCCATTAATTAAGTTGGTGAAAATGATTGAAAAAGGAAATTATTGACTAACAAAATTACTTTTGGAAAGTGCCATGTTAGTCATTCTTTATTTGGATTAAAGGATTTTATTACCTTATGGATGCCTAAATGAACCTAGACATGTTTTAATGCATCCATTCAAGGTATATATATATGTGGGTGTGTGTGTGCGTATATTAGTTATTTGGAATAACTAATGAATATATAACAAAGCAAGAAAATAATTTCCTACTCCCCTTATCATTCCACTCGGCCGAACCTCCCTCTTGTGCACACTTGGTGTGTTCTTCTTCTTAATTATTTTCTAGCAAATTGAATTGAGAAATTCCAAATTCCGGTGTGGGGTAGCGCAACTTTAGAGGGTTTCTACATTGAAGCCTTGGGTGAACGAATCAATGAAGGTGGTTCGAAATAAATCAAGAAAAGATAATTCTTGATTTACGATTTTTGTTCCTCTCATTTTACATTCAACCATTTGCCCAGTTAATTTCATTATAGTTTATTTTATTAACTACATCGAATGCCCGGGAACTCCAACGGTACACCCCTTGAAACTATGGTTTTATTGCGTTTTCATCTAAATTTATGCACTTCATTTTAACCGCTTCCGCTTACGCATTCCAGGGCCGATCCACTCGCACCTCAGTGCCTTTCACCCGCTGGCCAGTGATGGCCGGCAGGACAACAACGGCCGTACTGCTTTAATTTTCAATTTTTTTTTTGAATTTCTGCAATTAAAAACTAAAAGAAAATCATGCATTTACAAAAAATTCAATTTTAAAAAATGCATAGATATCCATAATTTAAAAGCAAAATTAATACATACTTTTTAAACATATAACCATGTTACAAAGCCATAAAGCATGCTTTCTAAAAGCAAATTAAATATGGTGTTCATGCTCAACACAGAATAACATGTTAATCCTAAAGCCACAACACCGAACCGAGCTCTGATACCACTGAAATAATCGGTATGGCCTGGGAATGCGGCGAAAATGTGAAATAAAAAAATTAAAATGATTCAAAGGGGTGTTCCCTTTGAAATTTTTGGGTGTTCGGTATTTGTCAAAAACATAATAATCAACATATAAACATGTTAGACAAGTGGCTAGAGGATGAAACAAAAGCATAGAAACAAAACACGAAACTTTACCTTTTTATTTCTATATTTGAGCAGCAATGTGCATTGTTCCCTTTACGTTCTCCCTTTCCGTTCACTTGAGAATTCAAACTAGAATTCCTTTAAGTTGTCCACATCATAAAATGGAATAGATATAGTTCTTTTTCTATTGCTAGACAGAACAAATAACAAGAAAAAAAATAACTTTAAACTAACACTATTGTTTAGTGCTTTTGGATTGTTTTATATTCTAACTTGAATCCAATTCAATATAGAACTTGGACAGTGGCACTCCAAAGAAGAACTCCACTGAGTGAGTTCCATTCTCGTCAGATACTTCAAGAATCCCCACTAAATACACACTACCTTGATCCAATCGAAGGATTTAATTTTGCAATCAATTTGGTTCTCCACTTCAAGTCTAATTCTCTGAACCTTCCAAAGGTCCTTAGATTTGTGAACCCCCTTCTGGCTCTGTGTATTCGATGACTCATAGATATTTAATTGGATTCAATCTAATAGACCATTGGCAAGCACACTTTGTCCTACAAAGTGCTTCTTGATCCTCATTTTGCTCAGGAAGGACTTGCAAACTTGTAGATTCAACTTGTCTATTTTTAGACTCGTTGAATTCACCAACTTTCTTATTCTAACTAGAAAAAATGTGACCTACCTTCGCATGCCAGATCTGTGAGTTTATCTTGATTATCCATTTTACCATTTATTTTGAGCACTCATAATCCAATTAGAAGATAGTATTGAAATAATTACGTGAACAACCTAGCAGACAAGAATAACCATTCTTTGCCAAATGAAATAACCATCATTGATCAAAATCATCTAATCAAAATTCTCCAACAATGAAAAAACATAATTTGATCATGCTAAGTTACATAATTATATCCTATCAACTTTATCCAAACATGATCACTAATAGCTAAGTCAATCTAGTCCTTTAACCACAGTAGTAACAACCCCGCCATTCTAAGTTTTAGGACCGTTTGTCTCAGCCTTCTACTCCTTTTCACCACCTGCAAACCATTTGCAGATATGAGCTTTACGGCTGGTATCTAATACTCAAGAAGTGTAGTAGTAGTCATATTAAGACTCAATAACAAATTATACCTTGATTATAGAGGACTTTCGGACACCCCCTCTTTTATTGTCACTTTTCACGGCAATTAATGCAAACATCTTTTGGAATTCATGATTGTTGAACCGCCTTTCTCTTCTCTCTACCCATGCCCAAATGGACAACAGGAGCACTCTGAACGCAGTAGCTGATTCTTTCTCACCGTTCTTCCTCTTCCAGGGTCTGACCCCTTTGCCTTTCGCTTCTGAGGTCAAAGCCTCCCCTACCGATACCGACGGCGCAGACTTTTCAATCATTGCCCTCGTAATGGACCAACATGTTTATCAACTCATGAAGGTCTTTGTCAAGCCCATTCATGTTATAGTCCACAATAAACGGGTCAAAGAAAGGAGGAAGAGATTGAAGGATCAAGTTGATGTACGTTTCTTTTTCGAGATCAGTCTTGAGGTCCTTGAGCTTTTTTTCCACAAGGGATAGCATCTTAACCCCATGCTCCTATACAGAAGACCCTTCAATCATCTTGGCAGCAAAAAATGCTTTAATGACAGCATATTTAATATGCCGGTCCAGAACCGCATAAACATGGCTTATGCGGAGCATTATGGATTGGATCTTATCATGCCTATCATGCTGTTTCTAGATGTCATTGATCATTGATGCCAGTACGATACTGCGAACCTTCCGGTTGTCCTCATACCACTTCTCGAATGTCAAACGTTCTTCACATGTGGACCCTTTCGGCAAGGCCCGAGAAAAGAGACCTATCCAGAACGTGGTTCTCAAAATCTAGGACAATTCTAAGATTTTGCAGCCAATCATTGTAGTTTGTTCCGTTAAATTTATTAGTACCAAGAATTGCAGTGAGTGGATTCTTAGACGTCTACATCAAATGCAAAGAGAAATTTAATAGATATTGTAATATTATATATCAAGTTTAAAACTTGGTCTTCAGTCATTAACACGTCGACTATTTCTTCAAAAAGCCCACCACTCTCAAGTGGGACTTTTGGGAAACTATTTTCTAGTGGGCTTGGAGTCCACAAATGCAATTCTCCATACCCCTCTTTTACGATGCACACGGAAAAAGGCTTTATGAGAGGTAACATGTACCATTCGCATCCAATGAGAATTCACAAGTTATTTTGCCTCGCCTCTTCACGTGATTTTGAGGACTCCAAGTGAATCACGCTACTCAGTGTTAGGCCCGACCCATCAACCAAATAAATATCTTAACTGTCGCCCCCACGACTCGTGAGACAGGAAAATAAGAGTATATTCCATTTGTTCACAACAATAGTGTAACTTTCTTCCATTTCAAACGTGCTACGACTCTTGAGATCACGAAGGGGTGAAAGTAGCATCCACACCACATTGTTGTGGATGGAAGGCTTGGATCTAATCAAACCTTTTGAATTTCAATCCACTATGGGCCTAATATTTAACTTGAACCATCCAAGTGAGAGTTAAGTTTGTTGTAACTGAGACCTCATCATTATAAGATTTTGCATGTATCAGTTTTAATCATTGAGAATAAATGGATGCATTCCAAACAAATCGTACTCCAAATATTAAAACATACACCACATGCAAAAACAAGCCTAGCACGCCCCTATTAGATGATCACAAGCCCAATCCTAAATGACCTACTTAGCCCGCAGTGAGTCTATGGTCAATCTAGGGTCTGGCCTAACTATTACAGAATAGTAACTCTTTATTATTCTAATAGACCTTCCTCTTTGTTCTTCTTCAGTCGTCAGCTCCGTCCAACGGGCCGAGGACTTCATCTCCTTGAAAGCTTACATTTATTCAAAATGAATGAAACCTCACAATCCTAACTATGTTCATTACAACTGAAATTGAAAACCCCAATCAAAAGTTAAGGGGAGTACAAAAGAAGGGAGAAAAAAAATCTTATTATTTCACGGCTAAAAATGAAAGAATGAATTAAAATAAAGAGGCATGCAGGCCTAACCCAACATAAAATTAAACCATACATTCGACCAATGTGCTTTGTCATCATCCCCATTATTTATCCAATAAACAATAATTAACACATTTATATCAAATACAAACATGTCAAAAGATAAATACAACTCATGTATTTAACAATAGATATCCAATATCACATACAAGAAACCTATTTATAGTCGGGTCAAAAACAGTACAGTACTTAGGGATGAAAAGTTAACCGTAATCGAGGGGAAGATCGCCATTGAGGGATGGGTCTCTCATCACCACCATTTTAGCATCAAAAACCTTTAGGGCCGATCTTCTTCTCACAAGAACAGGGTCGAATCGATTTAGAGGGGAGAGAAATTAGGGCTGAAAATTTTGGATAGCTTCTTCTCATTCTTTTCGCTGAGAAGAATCACGTGCAAAGCATGTGACTTCTAATTTCCCACCACTAGGTCCACGTCATTGTTTATGTGGAAATACATGTGGCTCTATTGGCCATTTTATACACCATGGCCTAACCAAGTTAACAGTTTTCGGTGGAAATGTCCAAATTAGCCAGAAAATTGGCAATAAAACCCTAATTCTCACATGATTGACCCATTTCTATAAATTAGTTGTCAAAATATGATAACAATGAAAGTTAGTATATTAAAATTAATCATAGTCAAAGTTAATGAAAAAAAAAAAAATTCCCCCAAGTTAGGGGCTTGAAACAAAACCAATTGGTGATTTAGGCTTTAGTTAATTTCCAACAGGTGAAATAATGGGTGAACCCATAAGAAATACAATATTTTTCTTTTACTAACTTTCCAATTTAATACCTTTAATTTAAAACTTGTTCATATTTTCTCTTTTACATAAAATTTACATAATTTTTTTAAACTTTTTTCTATGTGTTAATTTAAATATTTACAACTCTATTCAAAAGTTTATGGGCTACAACGAATTAATTAAAAAAAATACAATTAAAAAAATGTAATGATTTAAAGTGTCGAAAGTTGAAAGTGCTGAAATTAAATTATTTTACTTGTTTATTTTTTATAAAATGAAGTACTATTTCTTTTAATACTATGTAATTCTATTAAAATATCGTTAAGTAAATTATAATATTGATGTAAAATAGATTAGACCATCATAATTAGTTTAGAATTTCCTTCAAATATATTATTCAAAATTAAACCCAAAAAGAAAACAAATATAAAAATGAATTAACACACATTTTAATCATGTTAAGAAGATTATTTTTTTTTTATTTTGTATTTTCTTCAAAATTAAAAGGGTAAATTACTATTACATGCATAATTACAAATACCTCCTTAATATTTAAAAATTTATAAGTACCACCTGATTTGACGTCCGTCTAATAACAAGTTCATTTTATTAGCCTCCATTAGGTCTCCATTTAATTTTTATAGTGAACTAACTAAAACGTCCCTTTGAATTATGAATTATAATTATATCTATATTTAGAATTTTTTAAAATATTTTTATGGACTAATATCCCCTTTAGATTGTTTATTTTACCCTCTTTTAATTTTTTTATATTGTTTAAATATTTTTTTATTTTTTTTAAAAAATCAATAAGAATAAAATAGTATATCCACTTCACCGTCCAGAAAATATATAATTATTTTTAATTTAAAAGAGATATTACTAATTTTTCAATAATGAGAGAGTGTTGATGATTATGTTAAATTTCGTTGGGGTAGTTGTAATTTACCTAAACTAAAATTAAGTGGGTAAACGACTAAAAGGAAAGTGAAGAGGGGTCAAATGTAATTTCATTTTTTAGGTGGGGAGAAAGTGAAAATTAAGAATTAATTAAAGGACAGGAAACACATACATGATACACCCTCTCGTACTTCTGAATCAACTGCTGCAGCAGTGACAGATACTGGCGCACATTCGGATCCCATAACCCTCCTTCCAACGGTAACAACTACCGGGTCCGGATTGTGAAAGAGGGGTGGTGGTGGAAGCACTGTCAGAAAACGGGTCGGATCCGTGTCGATCCTGTTGCCCGGGTTCCCAGTATGGATGCGTTGCAGGAATCGGGTTGGGAGGAGCTCCGGAAAGAAGCTCGGAAAATTGAAGGCGATCTCGATGTCAAGCTATCTTCTTACGCTAAGCTCGGGGCGCGTTTCAACCAAGGAGGTATGGACTTTCCCCGCCCACCGTAAATCTGCTGGGAATTTGTTGTTGTTTTCTTGTTGACTATTGGATTTTGTGATATGCGATTTTCGCCATTTGCTGGCAATGAAAGGTTATACTACATTTTTTATGTACATTTGGGAAAATCATTTCATAAATCGAAGAATTTGTAGTGCAGCAGACGTATGACGTACTGGGTTTCCAAAATTATGGTGCAGGAAGGAGGGGGGCGGGGCCGGGGGGGGCGGTATGATCTGTATTCTAGATCATTCCCAGTTTTGAATCCAGTAATAATCATAGCTGCTTGCAGCCGCCACTGCATGTACTAATTGGTCTTACCTTTTGGGGACTTGTGATCATTAGTACTCGAACTTATTTCGGACTACTTCTTGTTATGCGCTTTGTTTATAATCATTAGTACTTGAACTTATGTGGAATCTCATTGTTTTCCAATATTCCAAGGGTTTTTAATATTGGTGTTTTTTGGTGTGAGGGTGTACTCTGGAATTTTGAATCCTTAAAGTGTTTATGTTAGAGGCTTAGAGCTAATTTGCTTGGAATTTTGGACAAATGTCTTAGATGTAGTTAATCGATTGGTTAAATTAGGGACTTCAAGGTGTGGCTTTTAAGTAATGTAAACTAGATAATGTAGGTTGAGGGAATACAATGGCTTGAAACTCTAAATTATAATTGACCAGCCAAGAGACATTTTATAAATAATTTGGCATCTATTATTATCAAAATTTGTAGCATGTGAAGCAATACCTATGCACTGTTACATATGAGGTGTAATTGTAATTGGTCTTTTGATATCTCATGGTTATAGATGCATATTGCTATCAGGGCAGTAGCTCAATCTGGTATAATTTTGCATTTCCCCTCTATAATGACTAGAATTTTGGACATTCTTCTGCTTCTGAAACTTGATGCATTAGTTATTTAACTCAAAAAGATATTTGCTGAAAATCTCATGGGTCCATGACTCCATGTCTACTTCCTCGTGCCTCACAAAGCGAGTTACAGGCAACCCAACATGCTCAAGTTTAGTCTGCATTAACCAAATCCTCGATATCAATTGATCTCAGTCTTGGTAAGTATGTTCGGAGCGAGCTATTGGGTTTGTTTCCACTACAAGTAAATTTTACATGTTTATGTATATACGTGTTTCTCTTATTTACTTATCTTGGAATCTAGACAGATGTTTAAGTTGTTCAGTATGATAATATTTTGAGTAAATATTTAATATCAAGGATCTCAATTCCTGAATGGTTGGACATTGTGCCTGTGGTAATGAGTAATGTTTTTGCCTTTTGAGATTTCTCGCAAAATAAACTCAAAACATTTTTTAGCATACTCTTGATGCCAGAAGCCTTTTTCATTATTGGAGGTACAAATTGGCCAGAAGATTGTGGTTCTGATGGTTTTATGGGTTTCAGGTCATGTGGATGCTGGTTCACCAACTCTTGGGTCCAGCAGGTCATGGAAATCCATGGAGATGGAGATTCAGTCATTGCTGGAGAAGCTACTGGATATAAATGATTCAATGAGTCGATGTGCTGCATCTGCAGCACCTGCTACTTCAGTGAATCAAAAGCTCGCTAGACACAGGGACATTCTGCATGAGTTTACCCAGGTTACTTACTATCATGTGTGCTCTTTTCATTTTTCATTAGTCTAGGTACTTCTGAATTCTGATATCATGATATGTTATATATTCATCCAGACAAGAATAATGAAAATAAGGGCAATGGTTTTCTGCTTCCGTTGCTTTTCTACTCAAGACAATGTTGAGATCCAGACTAGCTGTTATAGTAGTTGATATAGCTCATTCCTTGTGCTTACCCTTTTGTTCTTTTCAATCTATTCTTTACAACATCAATTGCAGAAGGACGAGAACAACTAAGAGATAATTTCCTTCAAAATGCTTTATTCCTGTACTATCACCATAGCTAGAATGTATCAATGCAAGGGATCAACCCTTATCTTGCCTGCCATAAATTTTGCTTTATCGCTTCTGTCTTTCCTCTCTTCCCATTTTGAGTTCTTCCTTGCACACAATCAGGGGTAAACTTCTTGGAGCTTTTGACCATACATGGGAGGCATAATTAACCCAACCTTTATGCATCTATGGGAAGCCTAAACTAATGACTGGCTGACAAGGAAAATACAAGGCTTAGACTACTGCCATCTTGGTGAATTATATAATTGTTCTATCCTGAATTTGAAGAAATAAAAGCGACTAAAACACACATTTGCTATTTCTGTGTAAGAGCTGTCAGTTGCAGCTTGCTTTGAATGTTCTCCATAATTAATTGGATGTACTTGCAATTGAAATATCAATTGGTTTAAATTTGACTGATTGATGCGTGATGTTGTCAATGCGCTTACTTAAGCATTGGATTTCATGATCATGAATGATTGCAGAAATTTTGTCGGGTGATGAACTCAAGTCTCATCAACCTTGCTACATCAACATTTTCTAGAATTTTCTGTTGTCTCATTTCCTTCTAATATAGCAGAAAATGCATGCTTTTTAGTGAGTCCAATGAGTATGTGAGATCCACTACTTGCCTGAATCTCATGGTTTTTATACCTTGAAATAGATCAGAAGCTATTTGCTCATGTTGGTGAAATTTTATGACTCATACAGTTCGGATCTTGATTTTGCCTGTTGTTCGTGCAACTTTCCAATGCTTTTCTGCCAATGTTTCAAGGGGCTTTTCTTGTATGATTCTCTTCAAGCCACAATGTCAATCAAGTATCCTGGTGAAATTAACTTTGGTTATTTCTGTAGGAATTTAGGCGTATCAAGGGAAATATTAACTCAATGAAGGAACATGCAGAACTTCTTAGTTCTGTACGAGACGATATCAGTGAGTACAAGGTGAGAGCATTTAATAACTATGAGCATAAACCAATTGGTTCCTGATGCTGTTTAAGCTAAAAGTGAATATATGCAGGGGCAGGCCTCTGGGAATGTGTCTCCAAAAATGCAATTACTACGGGAGAGAGCTGCCATACATGGAAGCATATCTCATGTAAGATTCTTATAAGCTGCTTCCTATTTACTGTCTTATCTGGTAAAGTTTGCAGAAAAATATGTTTCTTTGCTGCTGTTGTGAGATGGTGTTTTTTGAGAATGGATTTATTGCACTAGGGTAGAAGCTCTTTATTGTTTGAATCAATGACCCTTTGGAAACTAATAGACAACCATTTACATAAATAAGCTTTAATAGAAAGACAATTTACCAAATTCCAGATGCAGCCATGGGCAGTCCAGCATGCAAGCCTGAATCCTCTCTCTCAACTTTCTATGAATGAAAATTGAAAAGTTCTTGGGTTTGGGCCCCTAATCGATCAATAAGTCAATGGAATGAGGAGAAGACAAGAGTGGCATTTCTGATTTTTCAGAATTTGCAAGGAAATGTTGAATATTTGGCCCAGTGATGATCATGAAAAGTAAATGAATTACTTGAAGATCAAAGAATTAAGAATTCTATCTAGTTAATTATTTTCTTTCGCATTTTTTTGCTTGGTGACCATTGTGATCATATGACCATTCTACCCATATGATAGTAGGATTTCTTCACATTAATGTATGAAATATTGTTCTTGTTGTCTTTGCTGTGGTTTCACCTGTTGGTTTACATGAAAGCTTTACAGCCTCTGTAAGGTTATGCATTTTTAATCATCAGCACTTCGCTCAACTTGTAGATTGATGATGTGATTAGTCAAGCTCAGGCAACTAGAGCCGTCTTGGGCTCTCAAAGAGCATTGTTTGGAGATGTTCAAGGAAAAGTCAAGATACTGGGTGACAAATTTCCAGTCATTCGTGGTCTAATTGGTACTTTCCTGAGGAACATTTCTGTTATACTTTTTAATATAAAATTCCATACTTATTATCTTGTTCTCCTGATTTCGCAGGTTCAATCAGAAGAAAAAGATCGAGAGACACTCTCATCTTATCTGCAGTTATTGCTGCTTGTACGCTTTTTCTTATCATCTATTGGCTCTCAAAGTGAACATTATACCTAATTTGTGTCAAAACTAAGAGGAAAGAGGTTTTCCAATGAATTTTCCATGCATAGTTATTTAGAACAAATTCTTTTCAAGGTTATGGTTTCTAACCCTGATGGCACGTTTTTTTCCTATTCATAGCTCTACTATTTATATCTGTATAGAAGGAACCTGCATTTTGGTTATTTCACTGCACAAAACATAGAAGACGACACCTTGATTTTTGTGTTTTTTTAGACTATACCTTGCATCATTATTTTGCCTTTAGGGGTGTCCTTTTAGTGCCAAACTACCGACTTCCTGTAGCTCAACCTAAGATTTTGAACTCCGCTGGGGATTCGTTTTGCCATTTTTTCTATAGTAATCAAACATATGAACTTTCTAGCAGTATTTGAACTGCACTTTGGATAGAAACCTGGATTTGAGGGAAGGATTTAGAGTTTAAGATGTCAAATGGCCCCCAGTAGTATAATGATCTTAAATCTATCATAATCATGAAAAATATTCCTCAAGATGGTTGCTGAACGATTAGAAATCCATAATAGTTGAAGGTTGTTTTTGGACTCAGTGATTTGAATTTAAGGAGAAGGCTTGGAGCCAAGGGTTTTAAGTGTCTCAACGATTAGGAAGAACGCGAAAACTTTCACTAATAATTGAAAGAATTGCTCAAAATGAATGCTAAAGCAATTGAAATCCATAGCAATTCAACATTGCCCGAACTTAATAGATTTTCTATTATAGACTTAAAATCCACAGTTCCCACTCCCAGCATCTTCAATTCACACACACCCCAGAATTTTTCAAATAACACCGTGAATTATGGATTTGAAATTCCTAGCTCTCAGATTGTCAATTCAAAGACACTCCTTTTGTTTTCTTGTCTTAATTTTATTGTTTATGGAAGTTGTGGTCTGATAACTTCTTGTACTTGTATTCAACTAGAATTAAGTTTGACTGGTTCCATTTGAGGAAGTTTGTGGATTTCCATCTTTATACGGTGAAGTCTTGGAGGGGTTCCATATTATTCTGGCTTCCTTTTTCACCATCAAGCTGCTGAAGGAAGAGTATTACTACAACTGTAAACCAAGTGGTGGGGCTGGCTCTGAATGCCAGAGTGAGCATTTTTGTTATGGCTTACTACTGCGGGAGTTGGGGAACCCTTTATATGGTATGACTAATAATTGCTAGTTACTGTTTGTAAGCAGACACAGCGACAAGTTCTTGGTGGCATTTTAATGCATGTAGGCTAAAGCTTAATCAACTTCACATCGAGCAGTTCCCACCACTCATAACAGCCAATCTTCAACAATATGTATGAATAAGCAGGTTTGCATATTCCATTTAAGGATGAACATCCCTTTTGAGTTTCTTTCCTGCACTGTATTGGTGGACGTGGACCGTTAGATCGCCTATTGTTCTCAGATTCTGGTGAAAAATCCTTCAGGCATTTTAAGAACTTAGTAAAGGTAGTGTGGGAATAGCTTGTTGGGGGGTGGAAGATAAGAGTACGTCGGGTTATTCTTGGGACACATACTAATAATTATTTGATCGCCTTAGTGATAGTGACCCGTTAGTATAATTACCGATTACGCCCATTCCGTCAAATTACAGAAACATTTCCTCTAAATTCCTTTCAATACAGAGAACCTTACACTTACCTCCCATCTGGAATTACTTACAGAATATTTCATCCTTAGCAGTTTCTGTAGAAGAGCATTACATCATTCTATCATAGTTTAAGGCATTTCATCTGCTCAAACAGAATGGGTGACATGTGAACGTTATGAACTTAGAATAAAATTCTCATGAAAAGAAGGGCATAATGTCATGAGTAATTGCCCTAATTTCCATGAGAAAGTGGATCCCATTTGATTTAATGGTTATGGGAGACAAATAGGGTTGGACTTGCCAAGACTTCTATAATCTTCCTATTTGGTATAAGGGGTGAAAAAGGTTTGCTCTATATGAGCTCTGGGAAGTGATTAAGCTGCTACTGTAATTGGTAGAAGTAGAATTAGGTCCTCAGCTAGAACCTTTTGCCCACCTTTACAAAGAATCGACTTTTTCTTCTTTCATTTTCGTGAACATCAGAGCATGGAGATGCATATATAGTACCTGGAATTGATGTCACAGCTGAAACTGTGTCACTTTTTTTTTTGTGGGCATCTGTACATATAGTCCTACGACTCCTGCATGGAAAACAAGCCCCCAACACATGCTTTCTCACCATAGGCCTACACACACACATGTGTATATGTGTGTATATTGGGGTCTATATTTATACGTTTTTTACAAATCGAAAGGATTCTCTTGGATGTCATGAATTCCAACCTTACTGAAAAGTAGAGTTCGTCATTTCATAGGGTTGTTATGGGTTGGTAGTAATTGGTTTGTTTGATCCATTGGACTTAATATATCTAGTGTCTCGGTGCACTTAAGGGGACTAAATTAGATGATGTTTAAAACAAATTTTGACGAAAAAACTATTTTGTACTCTGTTAAGTTTCCTTTACTGGGATAGCTATAATGGATTCAACCAATCAAGCATTTTCTTGGCTTCAACATGGAGATCAAGTATGACGTTATCGTGCTATTTAAATACTGAATATTTAAATACCGAGTATTTAAATAATATTGCATACTCATTTTAAAAAATATATGAAAAAAAATATGCGTCAATTATTCATGTACACACAAAAAATTCATTGGATGCAGTATGGATTTAACTAGACAAGCCCTAAGGCATGCTTTAGCAGCGTAGGCCCCACAAACACACACACACATCTTATATATCTATACATTTTGACAAAACTGAACGGTTTTGTCTAGTTATATAGGCTGGTAGATAGCCATCCCATCACCTACAATATGCGTCGTACGTACTATATGCATGTATGTGTATAAACACAGAAAAGACAGCCCTACCTCTTGTGCTTGAGATTCTAAAATCATGCATCACCGCTCTTACCTCATTAATTGTGGCTATCCTCTTCCATCTTCATCGATTTTCTCACAATTGACACTTCACTATGTGTTTTCCTCAATAAAGTTTTAGAGAGTTCCACAACACCAGAACACTGAGATAATCATTACTTTTCATGCATGAGATTTAAGGTTTAAATACATTTTTTGGGTTTCGTAACATTGATTATTTGGTGGGTTTTTTTTTTTAACTTTATAAAGTACTATTTTGGTTCTGAATTTTTTTTTAAATTTTTGTAATTTTAGTGTTTTTTTTTTATTCGAATTCACTTTTTTCGTCAGAAAAATATATGTGCTTCTCATGTGACATTTTAAAATTGGGGCTTTCGATCCATTTTTATTTGTAAAATTTCAGTCATTTTCCGTCAGAATTTTCCTTCTCGTCGGCAGAGGTGAAATTCAATGAAAAAAAAAAAAAAATTATAACAACTAAAGAAATGTACGATCAAAACACTACCATAAAAAGTGAAAAAACGAAAATGTCAAATGTATTCCACATCCAGAGCGTAGTCTCTTGTAGGACTTTGCTTTCGGTTAGGTACATACATTATGGACATGAATATCTATGAATCTATGTAGTACATATAGGAGAAGGGCATGGGATTTTTCAAAGCCGAAAGGACGTGTGCAAATTAAATAGAAAAGAAATTCACTTAATACTTATATAATTATCCGAAATTTTGTATATTAAATGTAATTTTTAGTTATAAATATCATATTATGAGTTTTTTAAATTAAATAAATAATATGGTAATTATCATAAATTCAATAATATATTTACAAAAGAATTCTGAAATTTAGGAGATAAAATGTACAAGAGAAACAAAAAACAAAGATGAGAGAAGGAGAAAAAACGGGAAATAATTTACTCATAATTTTATTTTTTACTAGGAAGCATAACGTACGATGTATACAAATATATTTTACAGGTAAATATACATACTATTTTAATTAGTTATGAAATATATTGATTTTATGATATTATTTATGTTTTTGTCATTGAAAAATTAGTATTATACAATTATATTTCAGAATAAATTGATAATAATTATTTTAATTAATAAGAAAACTTACTTCAAAATTAATTGGTATTACTAAATAAAAAATATTTTCCAAAATTAAAATTTGGTGTTTGATATTCACTTATGGTTATATTTTATTGTCTTGTATCAAGTCAATTAATATGAAAATAAAAATAAGTACAAATTCAATATAGTAAAATAAAAATAATTAGTCAAACCTCCTTAGTTTGGATTGTTTTTATAAGAAATTCTATTTAATAAAAAATTAAAAATATAACCCAATAAGAGTACAATATGAAAATATACTCCAATAAGGGTACAAATGTTTTTTTAATAGTAGGAATAAACACTCAAAAGAGTCTGACTATTTTATATTTAATCATAAATTACACTTATTAGTATTCTCGAAATAATATGTCCATTGTATTATGAAAAAGTTTATAATCTAAAAATAATTATTTAATATTAATATTAAAATATTAATATTTTCAACATACTTTAATTTAATAAAATATTATGGAAATCAATTGATTTAAAATTTTCAGTATACCTTAATTTAATAAAATTGTGGATATTTATTCTATATTATATTTTTTTTTGAAGTTTGGATTAATATTTACATGTTACTCATATGCTATTCATTGTAAATTTGATGATATCTTAGTAATTCATTTTTTTTATAAATATTTAATATCTTTTCTAGCAAATTAAGCATGTTAAAATATTATTTGTCTATTTATATCATTCATCTTATAAGTAGTTTAGAGGAATTAGAAATACCATATATTTTTCTTCTTTGTTAAAATTAAATATTATAGTTGATTCCTTATGTTTTCATTTCATGACGATAACATCCTTAAATTTTAACTAATTGATCAGCCCTCTGACCATATTATAATTGCGGGTACATTGATCAATTTAGATTTTTTTTTCTCACTTTAGTCCCTAAATTTCGTAAGTTGTCAACTTGGAATAAAGAGTGCCACTACAAAGAGGAAAAATTAGATTCAAAGAATGATGATTTGTTCACATTTATGAACTCAAAATTTGTATATATGTACAATATAAATTTTTTATTTGAATCAGGTTCGGTTAAAGTACAACAAATCGTACAATAAATATAATACATTTGACATATAATGGATACTCTTCTTAAATTATACATCAATACATGACAAATATATGATATTTACTGTGTAATTGGTTCATATTTGATCAAACTCGATTTAAATTAAAATTTTGGAATGTACAACACTAGGCCTCGTGTTGCATTGTAATAGGGATATATAAAACCTTGTAATGTATCTTCCAAGGGCAACATGACTTCATATTATGTTTTTTATTTTATTTTTTGTTGACTGGTTTTGTTATATTTTTATTTTGGATTATTTGTTTTCTTAATGAGAAGTTGAAAACTAATGAGTAAAATTTTATAATGATTGTAAATATGTATTATGTGAAATGGTAGTATGACACGATATTGATGCAATTATATGATCACTAATATATATATACATATATAGCGGATAGATCAACATCCAAAAGAATATCCCATTAAGGATACGAGTGTGTTCTCACAATAAGAATAAATGCTCAAAAGATTCGCACTATTATATATTTAATGATAAGTTGTACTTATCAGTATTATTTTACCTCTAGTATATTGTGAGAAAAATCAAAAGTACGTGAATTAAAAGTACAATCTCAAAATAATTTTTTACTATTCATGTATATTAAAATAAAATCAAGGAAATATATCTTCGAGATTTTTTTAATTTGATCCCATTTGTTACGATTTTCTAAAAAATTTGCATCTCATAAATTGAAAATTATCTCAATATTAGTTCTCAATATATATATAGAGTAATTTAGTAATACACAAAATGCACATCAAGCTATTAATTACTCTATGCTCTTCAGCCTTAATAATACGGTATAGATAGATAAAGTATAATAATACAGTATAGATAGATAAAGTATAATAATACGGTATAGATAGATAAAGTAGAACAAGCGTACGTATGCTTGAATTTCTCTATTATTAATTAGCACGTATTTGTGGAGGGAAAACTTTAGTTCAGATTAAATGTGATCAGATCTAAATCAGTCACGTAACAAATATTATTTTATTTAAACTATATAATAGTTATATGATAAGTGTAATTTGAACAAAAACATGTTACCCAATGAAAAAAAACAGTTGCATGAATATTTTCTAAGCTGATGTTTCTTTGTTATAGCAATACATTAATTCAACCAATACATCAATATAATTAAAAATAATGACAAATTATATGAATTCAATCAACACTTCGATATGACTACAAATAATAACAAATTATAATAATTCATACAAACGAGACAAATACTCATATAAAATAAGATAAATTAATATTTATACATCTAATGAACTCAAACTTGTTTTTGAAAATTTTATTAGGTGGACGTTGGAAAATCACAATCATCAATTGTACGGAAATTTGTACATGGAACCCACAATTCGACTCCACGCAAAATCAGTAAGTACACAACCATAAGAATTTCACAAGTTGATGCTCTTAGGATTGTCTTACGGGGCTTTATGAGAAAATCACAACCGTTCATCACATTTCACGTGGGTACATGCCCAGGATATATATGCATGCATGTACGGGTACTTAGTATCTTTTTTCAAACATTATATATCATTCTTTTTTGTTTAACAAACAACAAAATATATTACAGTATGGAAAAAATATTATTTTACTCCTATAAATTTAGGGTGGGAATTTTGGTCCTAGTGAAATTAAAATTTAACTCTAAAAATTGTGACAACTTTAGTTATTTTAGGGCAATTTGGCCGAAAAAATCCATATATATGATCGGTCATGTTAACATCTAAGTTTGAGCTTTTGGCAAATTTTATGGCTTGACAGTCCTTTTTTTTTTTTAAATAACTTAGCAAAAAAGAAAATTACAACTTGTAGATATGGCTGATAGTGTGGAAAGTTCAGACCAAATTAGTTGGAAAGGACTAAAATTATAATAATTTTAGAGTTATTGGACCAAATTGTGAATTTTAATATGAATAGGACCAAAATTATCAACGCTTTAACTTATAGGACTACAATTACAATTCTTCTTTATATTACTGCAACCAAACACTATAATAAAACGACTCAATAGCTATGAAAAAAATCAGCAGATGGGACCACCGTTCCAAAGCCCGTTCTATATTGACTTTTAAGGAACGAAAATTGGTCAATGACATCATAATCCTCATTTTTTATGTTTTGTGGTTTTGGAACTGCCAAGCCGTTACCAAAGGCGTTCCAACATAAGTGTTATAATTAGTGTTCTTAAACCCGGTCCAAACTTGTAACGGTAAATAATTGGAACTCATTTTGGAACACATTGTTAAGTCTGAGACGATCTTGAGGAGACCATTCCTATATATGAAACAATTCGTGTCTAAAAAATAATAGCTGGTAAAATCATTCAAAAATGAGGTACAATTTGGGATGCTTTTAGTACGTAGTTGGTAAAATATTATAAAACTCTTTCCTAAGTATGAGTTTTATTTAAAACAAAA
Source organism: Sesamum indicum (assembly GCF_026168435.1). Classification (NCBI taxonomy): domain Eukaryota; kingdom Viridiplantae; phylum Streptophyta; class Magnoliopsida; order Lamiales; family Pedaliaceae; genus Sesamum; species Sesamum indicum. The sequence continues at coordinate 4,509,507 of NC_142667.1, read as the reverse complement.
TGTGTTACAAGGATTGTGTCTAAATTTATTACAAGTTGGAACAATTTTCATATATCATTAATATTATATTACTATACCCATTTTGAAGATAGTACAACAGCTGTAATTTAAGGGATATAAAACCGCCCCTATATGTGGTCCTAAGACCATAACAGATTACATATTAACGGCTAATCTTTAACGGTTATTTTCGTATGCCAGGAACCGTTACAAAGACCATTTTAAATTTTCCTATATATATATATATATGTTCTTCTCTTTCTCTTTAATCTCACTATCTTCTGCCATTCTTTTTACATTCTCTCTATTTCCTCAATGTCCCTTGAAAAATTTCTTGATTTCTCAGTATCCCACTAATATTTTTATACTCTCGTTCGTCAAATTCTCTCGAATTTTTGTTGATATTTGAAGTTATTTTGACCATGTAGCAACTTTAACCCTTATTTGTCAATTAATTATATTTGTTGTACTTTTGTCAATTAAATTTAATGTTATAATATATATATATATATATATCTGTGTATGTGTGTGTGTAGAACTCATCATATTAAGACAATTGAGGAGACACTACAAAAAAGGCAGAATTTGACATGGACGGGGCACCCGTTCCTAAGCGCGTTCCATCTTGGAACGGTCTTTGGAACACTTAAGGAACAAATATTAGAAGAATATGTCAGGTGGAATATATTTTTTGGATTATAAATTTGGGACGATCCAACCGTCCCAAGTTGAGTTCCAAAAGAACAATTACTAAACCCGTTCCACATTCCGTGCCAAAATAGTAATAAAAAATCGTTGGAACTCAGTTTGGAATACTATATTAGATTTAGGAATGGACACAGTGTAATCGTTCCTATATTCGGTGCAAAGTATGTCCTAAAATTGACAGATCGAAAATGTATTCCTATTGAGGTACAATTTGGAATGGTCACGGGTACACTGTTAGAAAAAAAATGCCAAAAGCTGTTCCAAAATATAAGTTTTGTTTAAGAAGCAACGTTTTTCTAAAATCGTTCTAAAATATGGTACAAATTGGAACGGTTCCTTCAAATTATTTTTTATGTGTTACTGAGTCCGTTCCAACTGATCTTCAACGGCTATATTTCAACGGTCGAATATACCATTCCAAAAACCATGTGAATGACTGTTTCTGAAGTAGGAATTAACAGCTATTTATGTGTTCCTATGCCCGTTCCTAAGACTGTTTCAATTTTTTATATATACATGTGTTCCCCTCTTTCCATTTAATCTCACCCTCTTCTTCAATTCTTCTTATTAAGAGAAAATTAAGTTTGAAAGTTATACTTCTATAACTTTGAAAATTAAGTTTGAACTTGCACTATCGACATAATTTTTTTCTGCAAGTCTTGATGATCTCTTACATAATTTCTTCTCGACCATTGTTAATACCTCATCAACCCCGACCATTGTCCCGTTTCCAATAATATTGTTTACGAAAATAATCTGGAATATTTTTTAATATTTACATTTTTTTTTTCAGATTTTGTTGAAAAACAATTTCGGGAATTTAAGGAAAAGTTTTCTGTAAATTTTTTTGAATTTTTGTAATTTTTGGTAATTATAAAATTTTTTCTGTAAATTTTTTGTATTTCTTAAAATTTATGTGTAATTTTCAGAAAATATTTTCTGAAAATATTTTTAGAAGATATTTACAGAAAATATTTTCTGTAAATATTTTTGAAATTTTTTTATAATTTTTGGTATTTTTAAAAAATTTTCTGTATTTTTTGTATTTTTTGAAACTTATGTGTAATTTTCTTAAACAAATTTCTAAAAAAAAATTCAAAATATATTTTCTATTTTCAGAAAATTACTTTTGAAATTTTTGTAATTTTTGGTATTTTTTAAAATATTTCTGTAAATATTTTTGTATTTTTAAAATTTATGTGTAATTTATACTATTTATGTGTAATTTATGCAATTCATTTATAATTTATGCTATTTATTTGTAATTTATGACATACATGTTTAATTCATGCAATTTATGTGTTATTACACAATTTTCTGTAATTTATGCAATTTAATAAAATTTTACATAATAATCACATTAATAAAGAATTCTGGAACAATTTAATGCAATATTAATAATAATACATTAATAAATTTAAATTGGAACATTATTCACATTAATAAATTTTTACATAATAATAAAAAATTAAAAAGAAATTGGAACAATATTCCCAACATTTTTACATAATAATGTACATAACCAGAAAATTAATTTAGACCAATTTCTCCAATATTAGCACTTTTACATATTAATCAAAGTAACTAAAATAAATTACAATAATATTCCGATAGCATTTTTACATAATAATGTCAATAATCACAAAATTAATTTAGATCAATTTCACAAATATTAATATTTTTACTTATCAATCAAAAAATTTAAAATAAATTAGAATAATATGCACAATATATACTAACATTTTTACATAATAATTTAAATAATCAAAAAATTAATTTAGACCAATTTCTTTAATATTAATATTTTTACATAATAATTAAAAAAATTAGTATATTCTTTTTTATTAACATATTAATGTCCACAATTCAAAAATTTAGACTAATACGTTTATATAATTGGTGTAGATAATCTCTAGTGGTACGCCGCTTCTACCGCGTGGTCGAGGGAGTGGTCGTGGTTGTGGCCTACCACTGCCACCAGTACCATAAGATGCTTCCTAGGTTGGGGAAGCATCCCTTCGACCACCCACACCATCGGATAGCCCACACCATCCCCCGCCCCACAGACTCCAAATGATGCTGGTGCATCTGGAGCTGCATGTATGGCTGCGGATGACGCCATACAGCAGCCTGCTACACTGATGGCTGCTCCACCACCACCCCCATCAGTCACCCCACCATCAGCGAGACAGTACATCAGCCTCGATGACGCGAGGTAAGTTGGTTTACCTATTATTAATTATTTTATTCTGAAAATATTAATTAATTATTTAATATCAATTTAATTTAAAGTCTGATCGGCAGTTCCAAGAGCGGATCAATGCGGTCGTGCGAGGACATTTCCCCCAAATGCGGTCGTGTCTAAGGTAGGTGCCGTCAGAGCACCAGCATTTCTGGCTCGAGAGCATGAATGTAATTAGTTTTAAATTAATTTATTTTTATCTAATACATAATCTATTTGTTTAATTTATTTTACTAATATTTTGTTTAATCTTATTACGGCAAATAACCTACTAGTGGGACTGTGATGATGAGTTTATGTTTGGACCTTCCATATGTGGGCCGAAAAATACACTCAAAAGACCTTCTCCGTCACTTGATCCAGTTTGGTCAGACCACTATGGTTAGCCAACAAGGTCTAGCTCCAGCTCTAGGTGTACTGGGCCAGCAAAGACTTCCAGCAGGAGTCCTCCAAGGATAAGGCGAACCAGGCGGCGACCCCACGGCATCCTCGACTATGTACCGGGGAGGGTCTTCCTCAGTCGGCATGCACAAGAGAAAATTGGTAAGTAAATAATAATTTCAGTCTGTTAGATCATTCTTTTTAAATATGATTTTTAATTAACTATTTTTTCCTTATATAGGAGACAATGTTCAGAAGACCGTCCAAATAAATGGAGTTATTCGAGCGCTGCTGTAAGAAGAAAGAAGGACGGGGGTTGGAGCAAGCCGAGGACGGTGGAGGTGGCGGTTAGTAGCTAATGTATTGATATTGTTTTTTTAATAATTAGGGCCCGTCTGGTTGTGTTTTCAATGGGATTTTTTCCACTTTTCACTGTTTGAGAAGGTGGGAATTTGTTTGTTTTGTGCCATTTTTAGTGAGAATGCATTCCCAATTCAATTCTCAATTTCAAATTTTAATAGGTCAAATAGGCTTGTCATAGTTGTCGTTTCTTGTCAGCCACTATTTGCTTCTTTCCCATCAATTAAAATTGCTTTTCTCTCTCAACTATTCCTTTCAATGGAATTCTCAAACAAAACCAGCTCTCCTCCTCCTTCCTCTTCCCCTGAAACTCACCCATCGATCCATCCTTTTTTTACGACCGTCGAGTCTTGTGGTTCGAACAACGAAGTCATTTGCCGGAAGAGAAACCGCGGTACTCGAAATAAGGTGAGCTCTTTACCGAGGTCCGTATGTTTCTCTTGTTTTCTTCAGTGTAGGAAACACAAACTATGAATTTGAAGTTAATTGATCCCATCGTAAATCACACTGATAGGACTTCAGATTCACTGCAAGTAGTGAAGAAGCTGAAGCCCAAACTTGATCTAAGTAGCAGATTAGTGCCTGTTTGGCCTTGCGATTAAGTAGACTTGTATTTTTTTTTTTTTTTGTCAATAAATGCAATTTTTTATATCGTTTCGCCTCTTTTTTCGTGATTATTTTTTGAATTAAATTATACCAAAATCACATTTTGATAAAAGTTATTGTTCTCTCAAATAGACATTTTCGACCTGCTCATCACTTAAAGAAGCTCTAGTAACTAGCATCTTAACTATAATTTTATTTTCATGAAAATCATTGACTTCATTGATTTTTAATACTTCTCTAACTTATGTTTTAATTCAATACTTGGTGGAATTCTTGACATAAGAAGGATGTTAGTTTTGAAATTTAGCTTACAATTTACAGTTTTATAATCAATTATAAAATTTGAATCCAAACACCTTAATCACTTTTGCTAAAATCAATTGTTCTGAATCAGTTCTTTCATAATCAATTATTTGATAATGTATCATGTAATTGTCGGGCCAGACTAGGCGTAATATATATAATTTTCAAATTATATGAAGTTTATGTGTAATTAGATTTAATTTTTTAAAACAACGGTGTAATTATTCTAAAAAAACATGTATCTGAACCTAAAGTCACGATTATCATGTTGTCTCTTAACTTGATGTGTTTGAATAACAATTCCACAGTTTTATAGAATCATTCTCGTCTCAACAAGCAGTAAACATCAAAATTAACTCATTAAAGATAAACAAATTAAAGATACATATGTTATATGCTAATGAAATAATAACAATAATAATTAGATTGTGTACTTACTACCAATAATAAATAAATAATTATAAATATTTATAATAATGAATAATTAGAGTAAATTACAATGAGTTCCCAAAGATCGTTATACTTACAAATCTGAAGTTATGAGTTATGATTAATACTTTAAATATTTTAGAAACATACGTTGTGAATTTAACATGGTAGATGAGTCGAAAGGGGAAGGACGCATGTAATACGTCTTTGCAGCCTAAGTCACGGGCTGACGATGCTTGGTGGGATATGCCACAGGTGTCTTTGCTTATTGAATTGATGTATGAGCATTACAAGAAAGGACACCTCATCTCATCGACATTTAGTGAGCAAATTTGGCACGAGATCGGGATTGAATTGTCCCAACGTAATAAAACACAATACACAGTTGCTCAGTTTAAAGGTAAGGCTAACAGGCTTCGAATGCTTTGGCGTAAGTTTTATGATTTGGTGTACAAACGGACTGGTTTTGGTTGGGACCCAACAACGTGCACCGTGACTACCAGTGAGGATCATTGGCTTGAATGGATCGCGGTAATTGTATTACATTTCTCATGTTATTTTTTTACATATATTCATCATTTCTTGTCATACGTCAATTAAGTGTGACTGATTATGCAGGTTAATCCGAGAGAGTCTGGCTTGAAAAAGAAGGGTCTTCCTCATTTTGATTTATGTACTGAGATATTCTCATCTTCTGTGGCCACCGGCAGTAATGCCTGTTCCTCTGCCTGTCTCCAACAATGACAATGATGAAGTTGATGTAAGCTATCCTGCAATGGATAGTGGTAATCCACTCTCATTCGAGCCCGAGAAATTCGAACAGCAACAAGAGGCGTGCAGCGAAAAAGGGGGCAAAGTGATCGGTTGAAGCGAATTGATGCCTGCATTGATGCTATAACCGCTTGCAGTGAAGCCAAAACTCAGAAGCTGGCAAAAATTTCCAATGATGATATTGAAGAGTGCATGGCTACGCTGTCTAAAATGGAGGGACTACTGCGGGATTTATTCTTTACAGCGTAAGATCAGTTTGTGTTGAAGGTGAGGCGTCAAATGTTTCTTCTGATGAGTGATGAGGACAAACGTGCTTGGGTTGAAAGATTGGGAAAGTGAACAATTTTTTTTATTTTTATATGGGCTGCATGAATTTCAAGCCTTTTTTTTTATATATTTGCATGATGTTAGTTGTAGTTGTTTTTTTTTTTAATTTATTTAAATAATACATGTATGTTGTTCATGGTAATTCTTTATTTTACTCACGTCATTAATTTTGTAAGCTGCAAGATTTTAAAAAAAATAGGTATGATTATTGAACTAAAATTAATATTAAATATATTTAGCTGGCTAAAAAAAATTTACTATAATTTCTTTTCCAGCATTTTGTATTTATCAAAAATTCAAATTCAAGTTTTTTTTCCCTGCTCATACATCAGATTAGTTAGAAGCTTTTTACTCACAACTTTTCGAAATTTGACTATAATTGAATAGATGAGTTTGAATTTAATTTTTTTAAAAATAATTTTATATAAGAAAATTAAAACATAGTATTACTATCCAATAAACTATAATTTAAAATTAGAGTAGAATGATTTTAAAATCTTTCCAATTAAAATTGTCCAAGTAATTTTTGAAAATATTATTACTAAAACAATTTAGAATAATGAATTTCGAATATATAAATCCAAACGTGACCCAAAATTTCAAGAATGGTAAATTCATTTATCTAGGCTCCATCAGTAGTGAGTCTTGATAATTTTGACCAGAAATCCTGTATATAAACAAAAATACAATTAATTATTCATTTTACACACCTCATTTGCTTATAATTTAATGAGAATGATAATTTTGCGTTACAATTATTATATTAAAAACAGTTCAATTAATTATTCATTTTACTCACCTCATTTTCTTACAATAAATGTAACTACGCCATATTATTACTTTGTCATCAAACTCCCATCCTTTCAAATTATAATTTACTTTGTGACCAACCCTCTTCCTTGTCATTTTGTCACCAACCCTCTTTGTTGTCATTTTGTCACCAACCCTCTTTCTTGTCAAATAATGGGGGTTGATACACAATTGGCCAAGTATAAAAGAGTACTCTGGCTTGTGATTAATGCATATTTGCATTACAAATATATCACCAAGCAATTTGAGCAGAAATAGATAGATGGATGAATCAAGCGGCAACAGTCGTTCTAATAGTTCTTCTGATATGTCCTCGGATGAGGAAAACAACTTCAGGTTAATCCATGAATTGTTAAGCACTTCAATTTTGAAGACGAAACAACCACAACATAATTCAATTCTGCAAAGCTCTGATTGGATGAGCGAGCTTCTGTCCGAGCACCCCGATCGAATCTACAATATGTTACGTATGAACAAAGAAACATTCCAGAATTTATGCCTGTTCCTACAAAGGAGAGGTGTTTTAATAGATTCGCAACGGACGCGTGTCTCTGTCATGGAATCAGTGGCCATTTTCTTACAAACCGTTGGTTTAAGCAAGCGCTAGAAAACGAGCTGCGAGCGGTTCCAACACTCTTTGGAGACCATCTCCAGGCATATGAAAAGGGTTTCGCGAGCTCTGAATCTTATTGCACCGGAACTAATTTGTCCTACAAATTTCAATCATATTGATCCCAGAATCCATTACAATACACACTTCTTTTCATATTTTAAGGTAATATATACTGCATTCATTAATCACCGAAATAATAATTTTTATTTTCCTTCACATAACATTTCAAATTATTTATTATTAGGATTGTGTCGACGCAATTGACGGAACACTTATAGCAGCAAGTGTTCCGGTGTCCATGCAAAATGCATACCATTCACGTCACGGTGATATATCACAAAATATTATGGCTGTTTGTGATTTTGACTTGATGTTTACGTATGTCATGGCTGGATGGGAGGGTAGCGCAAATGATGCCCGTGTGTTCATGGACTGCTTCAAAAATGATCAGAATTTTTCTTGGCCACCAAATGTTATTAAATTTACATTATCCAAATTTTGTAACTGCTAATTTGACAGTATTCATTGATGATAAACATCTCTTGTTATTTCAGGTAAATATTACTTAGTGGATTCTGTTTATCCCAATTTTCCTGGATTCTTGGCGCCGTACCGTCAAGATCGTTATCACATCAACTCATTTAGAGGTAACAACCGGCAAGCCCATTCACCCAAAGAATTATTTAACCAGCGTCACTCACAGTTGCGTAATGTCATTGAGCGGGCATTTGGTGTGCTAAAGAACAGATTCCCTATTCTGAAAGGACCTATGGCCCCATACAGCTTAGATTGTCAGTGGGATGTTGTCATCGCATATTGTGTCATCCACAACTTTATATGAAAATTTGGCATAGATGACCATTTTTTTTAAACGTAGTTTGACAATCCTGACAATGAAGCAAACGATCAGTTTCGTCGTTTGCCTCAACAATCGCAAGAAGATATTGATACGCAAGCAGCATTCCGTGATGCAATGGCCGCCCATTTGTGGAATGATCGAGGGACCGATAACGACAATGTTGATTGAATTATTGTATTTGCGATCGCTTAAAATTGACCAAATTGAAGTAGTTTCATTAACAAAATATATTGCTAGTATTTTGTGTGTTGGATTTACAGTTCAAATATTTTATTATACATCTATATATTTTATTATACATCTATACATCTATAAAGTCTAGCCTTATTATGCATCTGTATTCATAGCAACCCGCAATACATATATATATATATGTATCCATCTATATCTATCTATCTATCTATATATATATATTAAATAAATAATAAAATATAATGTTATCTTGGAATTAAAAATTGCTGTCATTTGTTGGTTCCGTGATTAAGGAGTATAGATTATGTAAATTGTGTGATGGTTTACTGAATGAGAAAGAAGAAGAAAAAGTACTCCACGAAGAAAAATATATTGCTAGTATTTTGTGTGTTGGATTTACAGTTAAATATTTTATTATACATCTATATATTTTATTATACATCTATACATCTATAAAGTCTAGCCTTATTATGCATTTATATTCATAGCTGCCAGTAATTCATAATATATATATGTATCTATCTATATCTATCTATCTATCTATCTATATATATATTAAATAAATAATAATATATAATATTATCTTGTAATAAAAAATTACTGTCATTTGCTTGTAATCTTGCAGCATGTGAATTTGGCGTGAGTTACTACACAAAAACAAATCTTCAGCAAAATTTTTTCAACATTCCATTTTTCAAAGTGGCACTGAAGTGTCTATTAATTGGACATGTATGTTCAATCAATAATAAAATAAGAATTTCTAAAGGTATACATAACAATAATGAAAATATAATAATATTTATTTCACAATTATGAAAATATTTAATGTTATGTGTTTTACAATAATGAAAATATTGTGTAACTTTTACTAAAGTGTTGTTTTATTATACTATCGATATACCGATATCAAAATGAAAAAATTCGCTAAAATTAATTAAGGAATACATAATCGATATTTTAGTTCGATATTTTTAATATGTATCAAAAAATTTTATTGAATTTGACCCGATTTAAATTATGATATTTTATTAAATATAGATCACTTTTTATATATATTCAATACGGTATAAAAATATCAAAAATAAAGAATATTCAAATGTATTGTTTGTATTAAAATATATAAATGTAAAAATGATATTAATTATTAAAAAAATTTAATTTTATATATATCAAATCAAATGTCAAATAAGCTTGCTTGTGGAAGGAAGCAATGAATTATCCAAGAATTTTGCAGCAAAGTTGTTTTTTCTAATGATGTATTTTGCATCAATATTACTAGTATGTCCTTATTATTTAGTGTAATTCCCATGCAACCTTTCAATTTACTTTGCCTATAAATCCAATCCATGCACCACTTCACTTTACCTTCTTCATCCATAATATCTTTATATCATTTTTGTTATCTACTGCTTTCTGCTTTCTGCTTTCTGCTATCTGCTATCTACTGCTAGTTTAGCTTGGTTTAGCATCATTTTTCGATAATATTCAATTACTTGGCAAACCAATTTTACTAGTGCATTGAGGCATTAGTCACTGCTTAGTGGAGTGGATTGAGTTGTAACATTCTGTGAATTTCCTATTTCATAATACGTGGATTTGAATTTTTTCTTCTTACTCATAAAAATATAAACATGGTTGTAAGCAGTTATATATTTCAGTCCGTCGTTTTTTTATCATGAACGATGGACAAGGGAGATGGAGGACCTATTCGTCCAATCTCTCATCTACTGCAAAAGGCTCGGTATCTTTCGCCCAAACCACCACAACATGCAAGCCATTCATTCCGCCCTATTTGACGTGAATAAGGAGTTTCGCACGCGATTAACTTACGTGTGGGCCTATACAAGGGTTGACCAACTGTGAGATCGTTTTTATACGTTCCAATGGGTGGGAAATCACCCGGGCGTTACATGGAATCACGACAAAAAGAGATTAACGGCGGACTACGCTATGTGTCAAGCCATTTGCCGGGTATGTTTCATTATGTTTTGATATTGTAAATTTTTTATTTTTTTTTAACAATAAAAATTAAAATAATTGTTGAATGCTAATGAATAGGAGAATCAATTGGCTCGATGCTACCAGAATGCGTACGAGCCAAAGTGGGAAGAGTTGTGCGAGCTCTTCGATGAGGATGAGAACCTTGGCATTCCGGTACCTGACGAGGAGGAAGAAGAAGACGATGCTGATCTTTTCCTGGATATTCCAGATATTGTAGCCCCCCCCCCCCCAACATAACGAGTCTGCTACTGTCATTTTTTATCCTATTTGCATGGATGCATCGTCGAGCTCGGACGACGAAGATGGCACGGACTTAAACGTCCCAAAGGCGCCAAAAGACGATGGTGTAAGCTTGTCCAATGCGGCGCCGCCGGAGGAACCCTCTACTAATGGAAAATGATTGTAAAGTTTTTGTTAATTTGAAGGATGATTTTTATATAAGCCCTTGATGCCTTATTTATGAAAGACCCTTCTTTTTGCACGTAATACTCTTCATAATTGCTATTCTCCTCTCCCATTCACATGCAATGTCTAGTTATCTCAGATATTTTAATTAATTGTTGTTTTTTTACCCATTTATCATGTCTTGAGGATACTCCTCCGCCACCTCTCCTGGACCAGTGTCGCCATCTTCTCAACTTCCTTATAATTATACATTCAAAAAATAAAATTATGTACAAAATTGAATTAATAATATAACAAGGCCAAGTTATGTTAATCTCTATCTCTTACTCATATATTTCTGTGTAATAATAATTTTTTTTTATCTTTTACATGCATCTTCTATTGTTAAATTGATGATTTATATATTTAATATATTACTTTTCACGTCTTTTTTTCTATTTATAAAAAATATATTTTATTATAATAATATACATCTTCTACTTTTACATGCATTCTATTTTTTATATATTTTGTTAATTTGGTATAAAAAAAATAAAATAATAGTTACTGTTTACTTATACATTTCTATCTATTTTGTATTCCAAATTTTTGCTTAATTTATTTTTTTATTAGTATAATTTTTTCTTTTTGCTGGTAATCTTTTTTTTTTAATGTATTTAGACTTCTAAAAAATGCATTTTGATAAATACTTGTTGTTACAATTGTTGATTTATTTTTTGTTCAATTGATTCTTTTGTTTTTCATCTTTATTTTGGGATTTATTTGCACCGATGAAAGTGGTCTATTCTTTCATGACTACTTAATTATTTTAATTTATTTTATAATTATTTAGTTTATTATTCATGATAATTAATTTACTCTTTATTTTTCTGTTCAAATTGATGAAATAATATTCAAAATTTAAAATAATATAAATAGAATAATATTGTTGATGTTTTGGTCATATTAAATTATTTATTTAATTTAGGCCTTACTTATTTAAATAAAGTATATTCTTCACATTTTTGTTTAGCATTCACAATATATAAGTATATATCTGTACATATATATTAGGTAATATGAGGAATATGTCACTTTGGCCTATGCCTACGGAAACTAGAAATTCCTTGTTACTAGATTCTCTGATTCAAATTAACCCACATAAATATTGAACTATATTTATCGTATAATTATACATAATTCAATTAAAGTGATCAAAGACATAAAAGAAAATTCACAATGTATAATTACTTAAATTAACTAAATATGAATAAAAAAGGAGACAAATATTCAATCAATTAGGTCAACACTCATAACTAATTTCTGTCACATCAAAAGTACATATACCTATATTCAACATTCTCACACCTATATACCTACATTTGGAAACAATTAAACCAAACATATTCTCAGTTTTCGCACAAAAACCAATAAAGCATTTCTACCCATTTCCAAATGTTGGAAACTGAAAATGAAAATGAAAACACAACTAAACGGGCCCTTAGTTTTTCATTTAATAAAGTAAAAACAATTTTGTTTGTTTAGCAGGAGACATTTCAGAAGATGCTGGAGGATCATCAACCTCAGCCCACGACCGACGACCTCGATGCCCCCGCGATAATGATGGAGCAGCATATGTGGTCGGCTGCAGTCAGGGGCAAAAATAAGGGCCGAGGCCTTGGTTTTGAGGCCCAGGTCTCCAGCAGCACATTCACATCAGCATCGCCACTGCTATCACCACTGCCATACCCAGTCATGGAGGACCACATCGGCCATCTCGAGATGATGATGTGATAGGATCGCATTTTTTGATTATTTCATATAATATTTTAGCCTATTTTGTGACCAAATGCTTCTAATTAAATATTTTTTGGTAGGATTAGGACAAAAGAATTGAAAAATGAAGAAAAACACCAAAATAAAAATTCAAACAAGACTCAAACTCAATTTTTGGCAACAGTTTGGAGCTGCTTGGACTACCTCTGATGAAGGAAGAGTTTAACTAGGATTATAATTTTATCTCTATAAGTCTTTTAGTTTAACTAGGAATCTACTTCTAGTCCTAGTACAACTAGGTATCTAGCTATTATAAATAGGTGATGTAATTCACCTTAAGAGACAACTTTTGAACTCTTCTATTTCTCTACGTTTTTATAATATTTTCTTACTTTGTTTTTCATGCGTTCTTCCATTAGCATGTCTAGCTAGTTCTCTTATTCCGGTTGAAGATTTGGTGATTGCTTAAATCCAACGAGTTGTGGGATCTAATTTATGCTTTCTACTTTTATTCATGTTGGTATTTGTGTTGTTCTCTGCGCTTTTATAACAAATAATCTGATTTATTGTCAAGAATATTTGCCTAGCCAATTGAACTTACAAATCCGTAATTGTTTGTTTAGTTCAATAACTAGTGGTAATATAACATAATTGATTATGTAGAAGTTTTCGATTATGTTGTGGGGAATGCACAATCTAACTTAAATAAATCCTCGTAGGAATTTATTGGTTAGAATTCGGCCTTTCTAGTTCTTAATGTTGTCGGTAAATTAAATCTTGAGTACATTCCCAAGGTTGTTTACTGATTAGAGATTTAGTCAACGGACGTTCCTTGACTATCCACAAGGTAAGGAAAGGTGAGGTCGTTAGGTCGTACCAATGGCCATAACCAATTTATCAATCATGAATAATTGTTATCTTTGCATCTATGATCAACCATAGAATTAAGCATGATCCTGTTTTTAACTGGAATACTCTTCTCTTATATTTATCTCTTCTAATTTTATTAGTTTTTTAGTTTTATTCTTCTTCACAATCAAAACTCCCCCTAATTATTTTTATTTTTGAAAGAATTAATTTAAAACCAATCTCTGTGGATTCGACCCTACTCACACATCTACAAAAGTGTTCATAGGAATTATTTTTTGTGGATTCGACACCCATCATGATGGCCGACATGATGGACATGATGCTGGAGATGCGGGCCTCCTCGTCCACTGCAGCATGGCCTCCGACGAATCTCCTAACCGAGAATTAGGACGATGCTGACGAGGACCTTTTAGATTAGGTTTTATATTTTTTTTATTTTTATAATTAAATTAATTTGAATATTAGTATAATATTTTTTAATTATTAATTATTTCATAATATTTATTAAATTTTGTTATTTTATATTTATTCAATTAGTTAAATTTATAGCTAAAATTAATTCAAATTTTATTAAGTTAAATTAATTATATCTAAAAATTTATTAAAATATATAAATTTATTCATATTTATTAAATATATTAATAAGTTATAAAAAATTGTAAAATTCAAAACTTAGGAATGGGTTTCTTAATGCTAAAGAAAATATTACAAATTTAATAAAAAATCATTCCAAATCCCATTCCAAAGACTACCCCAGAAAAGTATTTCTAAACTGGATGAACTGTTCCAAATTAATATATAACCATTCTAAATAGAATTACTAATCAGTATCTAATATGTGTTCCAAATTATACAACCCGTTCCTAATTCTATTACTAACACAATTCTACAAATGTGTTCTAAATTCAAAAACCCGTTGCAAAAAAATATCACAAAGACCGTTCCTAAATTTATCCCAATTAAAATAAAACGGTTCCAAAATTAAATCATGAGTATTATAAAAAATGTCACCTAAAAACCATAAGTAACCGTTCCAAAGACCGTCCCCAACCGTTTCAATTGCTAAATTAAAACTTTTTTGGACTAAATCGATATTAGGAATGATTTTTAACGACCGATACAATTACCATCCCAAATTGGCACGGTTTCTCGTAAACAATTCCTACATTTTTGTAATGCCAACTGTAGGGACGGATTTTCGTCCGATCCAAGTAGGTTCTGTGTTCTTGAAACCGTTGCAAAGTAAAAAAAACAGGGTTTCAAAACCCGCCCCAAATCCCAGCTATTTTTGTAGTGATTCTAACAACCGTCTAACAATTAGCTCAATCCATTAGTGTTCATTGAATTTTTATTTATTTTTTAATAGTAAAATGATCAAGATTTCCTTGTGGATTATAAATTATAATTTTATTTATTTTTAAAATTTTTAAAAAAATTTATGAATTAAGTTGATTACTTTTTATAAATTTTTCAGCGTTTTATGATTTAAGTTGATTACTTTTATAAAATAACCATAAGTATTTTTCTATGAATAACCATTAAGTTGGTGGTGGTGGTGACTTAGGAAAAGGGAGAATGCTATGCATTAGTTTTTTTTTTTTAATTAAAAAATGGCACCGCGATTCTACATCGCGGTGCCATGAAAGAAATTCCTTTTTTTTAAAAAAATTTGTGACAACGCAGTGCCGCTTAAATTTTTAAAACAATCGAAGTTCACCTATTTCTATAATTTTTTTTTCAACATTATTTAAATATTTCTCCCCAGAATAGGCCCCATAGAAAGTACGACCTGATGATGAATGACAATCGTATCTAATGGTTTATTTTTCAGCCACCCTGGCAGAGCAAGCGTCAAAGAAGAGGTGGCTAACAGCATCACATAATCGATACGTGCATCTTGTGCAATTCTGAAGTAGTTACATCATACTATGAGTAAGTGTAATAATAACAATAGTCTATTCACATTCTTATTTTATAGTTTTACCCTATGTATTGATATGTATTCTATTTTCTTTACGTACAGGTCTTTACTGAATGCACTATACGAGCATCACCATTCGGAGGACCCCAACATTGATCTACTAGTAGCTAATGAATTTAAGAATTGGCTCAAATGTCGTGTAAGTACTGCATTATGAATTTTGGCATAATTGTGAAACGGTCAGTCGTTAATTATTTTCTCTAATATGTGGAATACAGGTGAAATTCGAATTGAACTACACGGACAACGAGCTGTCGAAGTTGCATTATTGGGGTCCTATAGATGAGGCCACAACATTCCCATATTATTTTGTAACTGTTACAATTTCCACATTGAACATCACAGTGTAGGCAAGTTAACTATGAACTATAGAGTGTGTGTCAAAAGCTCATCATATACAGATACGGACAGTGACTTCTATGGAATTGTCGATGAGATAATTTAGTTAGATTGCCCACTTATTCAAACATGAAAATCATTTTGTTCAAATGTCGTTGGGTCGATCCCATGAGAGCTATGAAGATACATCCGCATTATCATCACCTCATTGATGTAAAATTCAAGAAGGTAGTGCAAAAGAACGAGGACGGGATTGTTGTATGCAAAACAAAAGCTAGAAGAGTTATAGATGACTCTCGATAGGCTGAAGTCGCATTTCAAGAAGAGGAAACAATACATACTCCACAGGTTATGATAGACAATCACAGTTGTGACCTGCATGACGCAAATGATATACAATTGGTCATTGATCTTTATGTTGCAAATCAACAAGGAGCAGGTACACCCCACTGGGCAAATGGTGAATCTGATGACGAAACTGACGAAGATAGCTTCGATGAGGATTACGAAATTGAAGAACACAATAATTATGATTGAAAGTTCACTATTTTTGTAATCAAACATCTGTAAAAATTTATGTAAAAATTATTCATTAATATATTTCTGTGATTGTTTCATACAAATAATTATATATATATTTTTAAAAAATTATTCAAATTAGCTATGGTTATAAGTAGCTCGGACCATTCCCAATCCATTTCAAGTAGGCATGGTCAACAAAAAAACTATCCCTTAACTAACTGATCCTTATTGTACGCGAATAATGTCAAATTTCAAGTTGGAACAGTCAAATAAATAACAACCGTACCTGACAATACTACAATATTTACAAAAAAAAATGAGAGAAATTAAAAAACTAGAGTTGTGACGTCCGTAGAATTTTTCACATAATCGGGAGACTAATTGATAATTATTAAGAATTTAAATTTAATTAGTAAATAAATTATAAATTGAATTTAAAATATAATAAAACTTGAACGGATTAAATTGGAGTTCGTTATAATATTTGAAAACAAATTATATTAATTAAGAAAATTAAAAAGGACGTGATTGGTATTTTAAAAAAAAATTAATTAAATATATAAAATAATAATAATATTATATATATATAATAGATATATATATAATGAGTGAGGAGAGAGAGAGAGAGAGTTTGAGGTGACGTGGTGGGGCCTCTCCTTTTTACTCCTTTTCATTTTAAAACATACACACACATGCACAACAATACACACACATTTACACAACACAATTACACATACACAGTTCCGCAATATCTCAGGTATGAAATTTTGATTTTAGTTTATATTAATTTATAATTATATTATTTAATTAATTCTTTTACTAAAAATAGTTTATATTGAGCGATGTACTATTTAACCAGAGTACATTTTATGATTTTGGCTATTTAAATAAGTGTCGAATTAAATATCATATTTGATATAAAAATGACATAGTTAGGTAATTAAATTATTAGATTTGTTAGATTTAATTATTATTATAGTTAATTTACACAATTCCATCGAAATAATTAATGAAATATGTAATTCTATGTATTGTTGCTTAATTAAATTATATAGTAATGATAAATTGAAAGAAAGTTCATAGAAATATTTCGGAAAGTATATTTAAAGAATATTATGTTATTAAAAAGGGAAGATGAGGTTTTAATGATAATCTCATTTACGGATGTTATTAAAAACGATAGTTATAAATATATTAGGGGTTTGATTAAATGAGTTCTTATGAATTAGTTAATAAATTAAATATATGTTTGAGAAGTTTAGAAAGTGTAGTTATCTAAAATAAAATGGAACAGGGGTTTGAACTTTAATATAAATAGAATATTAAAAGATTGGTGGAAAATGTACGAACATTATATAATATTTTATTTAGAGTTTATGATATTCTATATATATATATATATTGATTATACGTATAATATCTATTATATGACGTGACGACAAAGTAGAGGGTTGACCTCGTGAAATCGAAGCATTTTGGGATTTAGGGTAAGTATAGGTATTTGGATTTATATATAGCTATATGTGTAATATTGAATATATTATATATATTGGTTTCTTGGATGTGGTCCTGAACTTTGCTTTATATTTATATACGTGGATTTCGTATATTGATTGTTTATATAATTAGCTGTGGATTATTTGTTAGATTACCATAATATCGATGAAATTATTACATATAATGTAGGGACATGCGGGATATGATTATGTGATGATTGTATATTTGATTGTTGTATGAAATCAAATTGGAAGTTATTATTAAGGAAGTAATTATTATAAAGAATAGAATGATGATCGTGAATTAAAACAAAAGATGGTGCTTACCTAGTTGAGAACACAATCAATGGTTTATGATAATGTGATTGATGATGATATGATATGAAAAATAAATGAATTAAGCTAGGTACCATGGCGTGTAGGGTACTGGGATATTCTGGACAACGGGGAATATCTAGTGTTGTTAGCTACATAGTGGAGTGGTGTGGGGATACTATGTTTGTTGTGATGTCCTGTGCTGATATTGCTACGCACTAGAGTAAGAGAGTGTGGGGATATCCCATACAACGGGTATCCTGTGCTGTAGATGATGATGGCCGGCGAAATTATTGACTGATGTACTCCAACTAGAGTAGGTAGGGCCCTTAGTTAGTATTATATTGTGGGTTGATGTACTGTCATGGGCATGCATTATTCTTTATATCTGCTATTGCTATAGGATGAATATTTGTTAATTAATGTGATTGCATTGTACGTGACTTGCGGTTTATGTATATATATAGACTGATTAGCTATACTTATTGAGTAGGCAACTCATTTCATGCCAAACTTTTTAGGGAATAGGTAACACTGACTAGCTACATTGAACTTTGAGTTGTGCCGTCGTTCTTATTAGGTAGGTCAGCCGTGATATCTGAAGCCTGAGTTTTGGCTGTTTGGTTGTTAAATATTCTAGTATTTTATCGGGTTTGTATTTAAAATTGTAGTACTACTTTCCTTGAGGTTATGTACATGGGACGTCTAGTGAGGGTAAATATAAACTTTTGTTGGTATATATTATCTTTTGTGATATATATATTATATTGATAAATTAAAATTTTATTTTACGGATTGAAAGGAAATTACTTATAGAATGAGTTTTAATTAAAGAAATGATGAAATAATGATAATTAAATGTAGCGAGTAGGGGGTGCTACAAGAGTTGGTCAAAATAAAATAACCGTGCCTAAAAGGAGTTCCAAATAAATTTAATTTAGTGCAAAATAAAAAGTGGAGGAAAATTTACTTTTAGGAACGATTTTCAAATATTTGACTGTTCCTAAAAAATATTTAAAGCAAATTGTGCCTAAAAGTATAAACAAACAGTTTGTAACATTAATATCAAGAAAATCGTGACTAAATTAGTAACAAAACCGTTCCTAAATATAACAAAAGATTCCTAGTTCTCTTCTCATTATGATATCTCCACATCCGCGAGCGTAATTAATTTTAAATTTAAATGCGTATAAATAATATATATATGTGAAATATATGTGTCAAGAGGACTAAAATTACAATTTCATTTGATCATACGTAAGTCACATCTAATTTTCTGATAAAATTAATCAAAAAATAATTAACATTGTCAAAATTTTAAAATTACAAAACTAAACTAATAAAATTAATTCTTGCAGGACCACTAACCCTAAAAATTATAGGACGAAATTGGTTTTTTCCTGCATATTAGTAATACTGCTACACAACTAAAAAAAAAAAAAAAAAGGCAAATCCCATGTCTCTAATTGCTCCCAAATAATTAATTAATACTAAAAAGTTATATTAATTTAGCACAGAATCCTATCGTACACTAAGAAAAATACTTTTTTTTGTTATCATGACTATAACAATGTATTAAAAGTAAAAATTATTATAAATATTAATTGAGCAATAATGATTAGCTGTTGTTTTTACAATCGATGTCAAAACAAGAGTTTAATGTAATTTTAGTCCCATAATTTAAGTCATTTGATATTTTCGTTCTTTAACTTTCTAGGATAGTATTTTTGCCAAGCATCTTTTTAATTATCAAAATTCAATTCCTTTTTCTTTTGGAGTTTACCCTTTTCACGAAAAAATTACATGTTCATCCCACGTCGCCTTTTAAAATAGGAACTATTATTCCTATTGGCTTATTTTTGTTAGTATATTTTATCATTTAACTTTTTAGTATAACATTTTGGTCCTACATTATTTCAATTTCGCGATATCAATTCTTTTCTAGCTGGAGCTACCCTTCTTTCCCGTAAAAGTGAACTTTAGTGAGAAAAATAACTAAAATTTAAAAATTAAAAAAATAAAGGATTAAAATACCACCTTAAAAAGTAAAAAATAAAATATAAAATAAATTAAATTATGAAATCAAAAATATAATTAAACCCGAAATAATTATGAAACAAAAGAAAGAAAGAAAATCTCGTATTATTTTTTTCATTATGTAAAATAGGGTTTCCCAACTTCTACATGAAAGTCGAACAAGTAACCTATTTTTTGATAAAATTGTTGTAAAGTTGTTTTTAATACACGTGGTTGAGGTTTATAAATGGATGTGATAGTTGTGAATTATGTTAGAGAAAAGACAGCCCTCTTTTTCAGCAAAACTCTTATCTAGGCCTTCTTCTCTCTGTGTACTAATTGCCCAACAAACGAAGAAATTTTCTCTCTCTCTCTCTCTTCTTTCTTCTCTCTATATTTATATATATATATATATATATATATAAATGTATGTGAGGGCGGAGAGGGAGTTGCAGAAAATAATGTAAGGACAAAAAGCTATACATAAATGAAAAGATATCTGTCTTCAGCTTTCACTGACAATTACGTATCTGTGTGTCTCTGCACAAGGGAGAGATGCGATTCACCGACGCGTCAAATCATCATCATATCTATATATATTGAAAGAAAACAACTTTCTATTAATTATCTAAAATTTTATATGCTTCGGGAATTTATACATGTTAATTTTTATATTAATTTTACGTGAAATGCTTATCTTTTTATATTAATAAAAAAGCAAAAGAACTCAATGAAAATAAAAAATAATTTACCATTTTATATTTTTTAAAATTAAACAAAAAAATCCCACAGAATAGCGTTACACACATTATTTTTAAAAAAATAAATTTTAAAATTATATTTATATCATTATTTAAAACTATTGGATTTAATTTGAATTTATAATTCAAATTTGACTAACAGATCAATAATTTTACTTAATTCAAATAACGGTATAAATTTAAAATCGTTATTTGTGTAAATATATATTATGGACAAAATGCATGAAATCCCTCTATGTTTTAAAAAGTATGCAAAAAATACCCCCTTATTTTCAGAATAGGCTAAAAACTCCCTCCTATTTTGTTTTTGTTAGCAAAAAACCCACATTCTGTTAGCAACTAATGGGAAATGGAGGAGACGCGCTTTTGCTGCATTTGGTAGTTATTTTCTACGATTTCGGTTCATATTTAATGATAATTTGGACTAAAACACCCTTCTATGGGTCTATATAATATACAAAGATCTTTTTGACTTGTTTTGTGTCTTCCTTTTGTCATTTTCAAACCCTAAAAATAAGTATTCAATTTTGCTATATGAAATTTAAGTTGAAATATTAAATTATATTTAATTTATTTAATATTAAATATTAAATTATATTATATTTAAATTCAAATAATTTTATAATTATTAATTATTAAATCTAAAATTATTTTTAATTAATTAACATATATATTTAATTACAATAATTATTATTAATTAGCCAAAAATATTTAATTATTATAATTATTTAAAATGTTCTTAATTAACTAAAATATATTTTAATTAATATAATTAAAATTAATTAAAAAATTAAAAAAAAGAAAGAAAATCTACTATTTCGCTCCATTTTCGTCGGAAACTTGTTTCTAAGTTTTTGGCGTCGTTCGAACGAATTTCTAATGGCCAATGGTACCATTAGAATCCTCTCTTCAAGACCAACATTTTCTTACGCTCAATTTGAGTTTTCGTCGATCATAGAGAGTGGGCTCAAGCAACGATCGCCGAACATGTTTGCTGTTGATTCGTCTCCGTCCAGTTGAATCTCGGTCTCCAACCACCACCGTCAGACTCGTCTTTTCAAATAATTCTAACGAGACCGACTTCACTCAATTTGGTAAAGAATTTATGGAGATACGATGATTTTAACAAAATCTTGTCGCCGACGACGAGATTTTGGGGCGAGCCGGGGAGGGGGGCGGGGCAGGGGGTACGGGGATAGGTGGGGGTAGTTAGTCTTTTTTTTAATATATAATAATAATATATTTTTAAGATTTTAAATTATTTATATATAATATAAGTTAAATAATTTGTTGAATCTAGACGTTTTATTTTTTTAAAATCTAATTGTTGAGATTAATTGATTAGATGTAACGATCAATATTTGATAAAAAAGATCCAACGGTCATTAAAATAAGAAATAATATATATTAAAACTCATTTTCTAAAAAATTAACACCGTTATTTGGATTTAACTGAAATTGGGCGATTAAGTTGAGTTTTACAAAACACATGGGAGCTTTTAGCCTATTATGAAAACATAAAAAAAAATTTTGCAAATTTTTTAAAGCACATGAGGTTTTATGCATTTTGTTCTATATATTATATAATACATATATATAATTATATATATATATATATATATATATATATATATATATAACATAGAGAGGGGAGCGGCGCAAGGGAGCTTAGGGAAGAGGAACGGGTAGCGACGGCAAAGAACAAGTGGCGGGACGACTGGGGAAAAGGGGGAGGGAAGAGGTGAAGGGGGGAGAAGGCAATTGGATTAGGGTCGGTGGGGGCGGGCGAAAATCAATGGCATGAGGGAAGAGTTGGGAGGGGGAGGGACGGGCGGGTGGGGAGAGACGATAAATTTTATATATATTATTATAAATATTAATAAATTATATACATAAAATAATTTTTTATAGTTATTAAGTCATTTTCTTGTATAACATTTTTATATATTTTTGTATTTATAAAGAGGTAAATGTAATATATATAGTAAGGTTAACATTATTATATTTTTTCTTTACAAGTAGTGCAAAATTATCAAAATGCTAAAAGTAGGGTAAAATTAGAAATTTATATAATTTATTTTTGCTAACTTTAGCATTTTTCATCCGTATTCACGAAAGGAGGTCAAATATAAATAGTGAATTTTGGAAGGATGTGTAAATATAATGTTGAAAGTTTTTTGGAAGAAAGTGCAATTTTGTATTTTTAGAGGCTGTCTAAATGTAATTAATCCAAAAAATATACATATAAATTTTTAATTTTATCCCTTGTTCAACACTCTCCCAGTAATATTTTTATACTTGTAAAGCGGTAAATGTAATATATATATATATATATATATATATAGCCAAAGGATGTAATTATGATAAAATATTGTTACGAAATTAGATAGAAAGTAACCATTGATGAAACTAGTCATCTTTTAATACTTCTTTTACTTTCCATATATATGATGTGAGAGTAACATCGTTCCGCATTATTGCATCTATTTTTTGAAAATATCTTGTTCAAGCAGTTCATTTATATTCAAGAAATCAATGCAACAATAGTGTACATCTCATCTTATATATAAAAAGTAAAAGAAAAGTACAATAAAAACTTACTAGGTTTTCCATCCATAACGGCTATTTTTTATCCAATTCAATTGAGAATAATATTTTATTATAATTACTTCTTTTTTATTTTATATATGCATTACATTACCCCCTTGCAGGTATAATAACACTACTTGGGTAATGCCAAAGGTTGGGCATTGCAGGTATAATAACATTACTTGGGTAATGCCAAAGGTTGGGCAAAATTGAAAGTTTATATATTTTTTTGCTAACATCAGTACTTTTCGTTCAAACCGTAAAGGAAGAAAGTCAACTATAAATAGATAATTCTCAAAGGATTTGTAAATGTAATTTAAAATTTTGTTTGGGAGATAATGTAATTTTGCATTTTGGAGAGGGTCTAAGTATAATCAACCCAAAAAATAAAGTAAAGCTAGGGTTACGCTATCTATTTTATTAAGAAAAAGGCTCAAATATAATTTTCGTCCTGTCTCTTTTGTATTTTTAATTTTTTGTCCTTTATCTTTCTAGAGTAGCAAATAGGTCTTGTAACTTTTTAATTTTTGACGATTTAGTTCTTCAGTCTCCAAAGTTTGTAAATATCGCTGGAGAAAAAAAAAAAGGAGGTGCCATGCATGTGCTTTTTTTAATTTGAGGCTTTTGTTTTTATTGATCAATTTCTGTCAGCATAAAAATATATTTTTGATTTTTGCCATTTTGGTATACTAAATTGACCAATGAAAACAAAAGTTCTAAATTAAAAAAGCACGTGATGGGTACATACACTTTTTTCCAACAACATTTGCAAACTCTTCGATGATTGAAGTATCAAAATTGCAAAAAATTAAAAAAATTACATAATCTATTTACTATCCTATAAAAATAAAAGATTAAAATATCAAAAAGAAAAAGATACAGAACGAAAAATTGCCTTTAGTTCTTAAGAAGAAATGAGTAATATTTATATTTTTCAAATTAGGTGCGTTCTAATTCAAGAATTATCATAAATTGATCACATACGACAAACGTTTGCTAGGGCGTCCGGATATTATTCTCTTCCTACCAAAAAAAAAAAAAAATTGTGGCAATATAAATCACCACGACTTAAAAGTTAAAAATTATAGTAAGTTGATATATTAACCATGATAAAAATAATTAATGCTAAAATTTAAATTTTTACCACAATTTATTAATATTTATTATGATTTTTAACTATAGTCGAAACATTTGCCATGGTTTTAGTTATAGCTAATTCATATTTTGATCTCCTTATGGAAACAAGGACCAATGGTCATTGTGGAGTCGTGGTTAATTTGTACTGACTATATTTTTTTTTTTTTCATTTGACCATATTAATTAACTATAATGAAAAGTCATATTTCTTTTTAGTGTCTGTAATAGTGTTAAAAAATTGATACATGAATTGTTTGTAATAGTTTTTGTTTTGGTGCTAGGAATAAATTGTGGAGAAGTTGAAAATTAGACAATTATAAGAATTGGGATTGTTTAAAAATAAAAGTTAAAAGTTAAAAACAGAAGTTAAAAGTACAAGTATTGGAGGAAAAAAGAGGCGGGAAGAAAATAGAAAAAAAAAAGCATATTTTTTTCTCATCATGAGAGCTTTCCCTCTTTGGAGAGGTTTCTTTCCCTAATCTTAGGGTTTTTTAATTTGTCCCATTTTGATCCTCCTTTAGAGACTAAATCTGCATCAATGGATTCTGGCCTCGTCATGTGCGAGCTGCTGTCGTTTGGGCTCCGTCCTAGCTCTGCTCGTTTTGTGGTTTTGTTTCCAATGGTTTTGTTTTTCTTCCGAATCTAGTGCATGTGTCTCTTTTCCCTGTTCTCCTACTTTGCTCGCTTTGCTCATTTGCTTTGTTTTGCTGCTTCTTCCTTGCTTGTTTGCTTGTAGATCTCCGCCATACTAGCGTCCCTTCGTCGTGAAGGATCCTTTATTTTGCTATGGAGTCTGAGCTGGGCAGGATGGGGTCATCCCTTTCCCACACTAAGGAGGAAGAAACGGGTTTGGTCTGCCCAACAGGGTTGTGGCATGCTTAACCTATCTCGAGGGATTTCTTTATTATGGGGTGCCTTTTGTCCACAAAATCTTTCCATCTAGAAGCCCTGCACGCTACTCTACGGGTGGCTTTCTATCCAATGAAGGGCATGGAGTTTAAACTAATTGAGAGGGAGCAGTTTCTCCTAAAGTTCTTTCATATTTTGGATAGAGATCGTGTGCTTGATATATGACTTTGGGCATACGATAAGAATTTGCTGGATTTGGCCCTATTGGGATTTGCTAGTAGGCTGGATAGATAGAAGGACGTGGACCTTGACAGTAATGGTGAATTTTGGGGATACTCAGTTTGCATTCGTGTAGCAATAAATATCACAAAGCCCCTAAAATGAGCTCTACAAATTCACACGATGTAAGGGGATGAACACTTGGTAAAGTTCACGTATGAAATGCCCCTGAACTTTTGCTACTTCTGTGAGTGTTTGGGGCATTTTTCTCATCAATCTGAACTTCAGTTACAGGAGGACTTTAGTGATCCAGGGCATAATACACCTTATGAAAGTTGACTCCAAGCTGCAGCGCCTTTAAACTATTGTGGTAGAAATGGTGGTACCCTTTAATCTACCCCCTATCCCCTCTCTCAACCCATACTCCCCTACCTGTGACGTCTTAGCCTGAAGACATTCCCACCCCTCTCTCTACATCCTTGTTATTGACCTCAACCTTGCACCAAACCCCAAAATTGAGAATCCCTCCCCTGTCTTCCCATACCCCCAGCACCAACCTTGTGAGCCTTGTTTAGACATCTCCCCCCCCCCCAGATATCTTTTACTCCAAAGTGGCAGCCTTGTCCCCTCTCCCCAGCTCTCTCCTCTAATCCATCTGCATCCATATCTACCCACCCACCCTATATTTTTTCGACCCGCTAACTTCTGAAAAAGCCAATCCCCACAAACGTTATTCTACAAAGACTGTCAGTTCAGGACCTCAACAGATACCATCCCAAAAACGTCAACTGGAGGATGAGAACTCTGATTAAGAACTTGTGACTTAGAGTCCACGAAAGATTTGCTGGATTACAATACCACTGCTGGATGTGACCAACTTAGAGGCGGAGACTGCGGGGCAGTCCCATCATTCGGCATGAGTCTCTTAGTTTGGAACTGCCAGGAATTAAAGGGCCTTTGGATGGTTCAGCACCTTGGCTCCCTCACTCGGGACAATAACCCCTCGATTTTCTTGGCAGAAAATAATTATTCCTTTGCCGTATTGACTAATTGAAAAGAATATTTGATATGAACGGTCTCTGTGTCCCTTCATGGGGTAAGAGCGGGTTGGCATTGTTGTGGCCGAAATTATTATGAGTCCTACTTCAGAGTTATTCACAAAACCACATTGATGTATCAATTCAGCTGGAAGATAGTTAGTACTGGTGGCACTTCACAGGTTTATACGACGAGCATGCTACAAATCAAAGGGAACTGACATGGAATATTCTATCTCGCCTGTATGCTCAGTCTCGTTGGGCCTTGCTCTGTGCGAGAGATTTCGATGAAATATTAGATCAGTCAGAAAAACTTGGAGGTTCTCCACACTCGAAATGGCAAATACGAAACTTTAACAGGGCCCTGGATCACTATGAGCTTGTTGATTTGGGTTTTTAAGGGGACTCCCTTGATCGAGCTTTTCCAAACTTGGGGTGGTCCCAACTTTTCGCTGACGCTTCTGTCAGGTATATGCCTATGAACTGTTCTGACCACATGGCCTTAGTCATTCGATTGGCTGATAGACCAAATTATGCAACACGAAGTGCTCGGTCGTGGAGCTGTGAAGCAACTTGGTCATAGTGGAAACAATGTGAACCAATGGTCGCTGACGGCTGGGGGTCCTATTTGGGGTACAATAGGGATTAAGGAATTTCCGAATAGATCGAATACTCTAAATCTAGTCTCAAAAGGTGGAGTATGACGACTCTTTGAGTAAATAAGAAAGAAGTCAAATTCTTGGAAAGTAAATTAGGATACTTGATCAAGAATCGGATCCCTCCCGAGGTTAGCAAGGACATTGAAATGATTCAAAAAGAATTGGAGAGTATTGCATCGCATGAGGAAATGATGTGGAAACAACGGAGTAAAGTTTTATGGCTTTAGGAAAGAGACCATAACAGTGTTTTTTTCCATAGGCGAGTGAGCAAATGTTTTCAAATGAACTTTATTAGAAAAATTAAAAACTCTTAGGCTATTCACAAGGGAACTTAGGTGAGTATAGAGGAGGGTATCCAACAATGTATCTCTTCTCACTTTGGGAACGTCTAAGCATCCAACCGACCCCAATTCGGTATT
The DNA here is from genome assembly GCF_026168435.1 of Sesamum indicum. Classification (NCBI taxonomy): domain Eukaryota; kingdom Viridiplantae; phylum Streptophyta; class Magnoliopsida; order Lamiales; family Pedaliaceae; genus Sesamum; species Sesamum indicum. Next base: position 4,481,536 of record NC_142667.1, on the reverse strand, counting down.
ATTGCCAAAGGAATGGAGCATTTGTGAACTACTTTGGATCCTAGTATGGCGTAGGAACTGCTGCAACGTTACACAGGTCCTGAAGTTAGGAGGGCCTTATTTCAAGTGGCACCCATGAAATCCCCTAGGCGACATACCCTTTTTCCAAAAATTCTGGCATATAGTTGGTAGAGATGTCACTACGTGTGTGCTGAACCTATTGAATTCTTATGTAATGCCACCGGGCTTGAGCCCTACTCATTTAGTCCTTATTCCTAAGTGTAAACACCCCGATTTTCTTATACAGCTTCGACCGAATAGTTTATGCAATGTCGTCTATAAAATTGCTTCAAAAGCCATGGCTAATCGACAGAATGTTTTCTTAGATAGGATTATTTCCCAGGTCAATCAGCTTTTGTGTCTGGCTGGCTAACTTTTTATAACGTTCTACTTGCTTTTTGAGCTTAATCACTTTCTTAACACCAAAATCCGAGGCGAATAGGGTTGGATGGCTCTCAAACTTGATGTTAGCAAGGCGTATGATAAAGTTGAATGGTTCTTTTTGGAACAGGTGATGTCTTAGCTAGGTTTCACCTCCCCTTTCATTAGCCTTGTTATACTTTGTGTATATCTGTCTCGTCCAGTTTGGCTCAGTGGTAAACAGTTTGGCTCTCTTGTCCAGGATTGGAGGTGGGGACATTCTCTCGCCTTACCTTTTTTCTCTATGTACAGAATTTTTTAGTTCTCTCTTACAGTATGCTAAATAGGAAGGTTGTATTCGGGGCATAGCGGTCTGCCGGGGAGCTAATATTCTGCCATGCTTCCCCCAAAAACTCTTAGGCTATTCACAAGGTGTTGTAGGCTTACTGAGGTGCCTTGGGCCAAAAAATAAATTTCTTGAAATCTTCAGTGGCTTTTAGCAAAAACACGGGGGAGGATCTTTGCAATATCTTACAGTTGAGCTTACAATCCGGAGGGAGAATAAAATAGAGTTCTATCTTGGGCTTCCTTCTAGAGTTGCTCATTGTAAAAGGGATTTGTTTGCCACGATCCGAGATCGCATTTGAAAAAAAAATTACTGGCTAGAACGAGAAACTCCTCTCACAAGCGGGCAAGAAGATACTCATCAAAGTCGTGATCTAGGCAGTGTCGTCCTATGCAATGGGTACTTCAAATTACCACTCACCTTATTGAAAGAAATCCAAGGTATGATCTCAAATTTTTTGGTGGAGTTATCGGGGAAAGAACAAAATCAGTAGATCTCATGGAATCATTTATGTGAAAGTAAGCTGCCAAGTAGTTTAGGCTATAGGTACCTTCATCTCTTCAACCTTGCAATGTTGGCTAAACAACTATGGCGCATCATGCGTCACTCGGAGAGCCTCCTTAGTTGGGTACTTCAAGCACATTACTTCCCTTCCGGCAATGTTTGCACAGCTACCCTAACCGATCTTCCTTTACTTGGAGACATGTTATGGCATCCCACGACCTCTTTCGTTCGGGCTGTCGATGAAGAGTGGGCTCGAGGTCATATTGGCTTCCCTGACCACGTTTGTTTTAGTCCATCACTCTAGCCCCTGCTTCCTCAGCAAATCTTCGAGTCTCAGAGCTAATCGACCTAATATGTGATGATTGGGACTCAATGAAGATTAAAGAGTTGTTTTGGCCAGTGGATAACGACACTATTCTTAGTTTTCTCTCAGTCAGACTGGTGTACTGGACTTGTTGATTTAGCACTTCTCTCGTACTGGCAACTTTTCGGTCCGGAGCGCCTATCATCTCGCTTGCTCGCTTCAAGATCAATCCTGTTCTAGTTCCCCTCAGAAGAACGAACAGTCTTGGTGGCGGAAACTTTAGCAAGCCAAACTTCTTAATAAGGTTAAGTTATTTGTCTGGCGTGCATGCCTCAACGCTCTTTGGCTAGGGAAAAACCACTCTAAGCGTATCCTGGCCTCTCAATGGGATGCCCTTTCTGTTAGTGCAGAGGAAGATAATATGCATGCTCTGGTTGTAGGAACGCGTGCTGGACTTGAGACTGCCTTGTGTTGGCAAAACCCCCTCCGAACGGGAACTCTCTGTGGTTGGTCTAATTATTACGGATATTTGGAATTTAGCTTCTTGTTTTCATTCCTACTTCTTCAATTAGTTAAACGGTCGTTGCTTCTCTTGTAAATGTTGATATTTCCATGGAATAAAATCTCTCTTTCTCGTCAAAAAAAAAAAAAATAGTGAGAAATCTATCTTCAATTACACTAAAAATCTTTAGTCGTATCCTGATTATATGCAGTCAATCTTTTATTTTTTTTTTTTTTTTAATTTTTGAACATGCAAATATTGTGTTTGACACATATATTAGAAGCGTGTCAATGTTGTATTTAAATCTAGTGTTAACAGCAAATTCGTCCCCTAACTTTGGCTATTTTTCATTTTAGTCCTTTAACTTTAAGCGATTGCATTTTAGTCCCGTAACTTTCTGAAAAAGCTCGATTTTAGTCCTCCAACCAAACCTGACCAGATTTGCGCTAAATACTGGACCATTTTACTCCTTTACTACTTTAAAGTGCGAATTTTAGTCCATTTTCACTATTCTTGCATTTTTATCCATATTTTTACCCATGCTCACCTAGAATGGTATAAGAGCCTAGGTTTATTGAAAAAAATATTTGTTTATATTACATTTAGATATCATTTATCCACTAATGGAGGAGACTCTTTGAGAGAAAATGGAACCAAATGAATGTTCGAATTACGATGAGAGTAGAAAATATTTGCAGATTTTGGAAATACAAAGAAGGGAATTTCTCATGGAAATTCTTGACAAATGTTACAACAGTCCCAAGAGGATTGACCCAAATCTTCTCATTCCAGCAGAAGAATAAGAATGGTTGAGAAGTTTTCAAGTTCGACAGATACTACCAGGAAACACGGTGAGGCATTTACACTCCACTGAAGTCCATGGTAGAATTCCTACATAGTTATAGTTCTAAAAATTATGATTAAAGGAACTAACTGGAAAGAACACGAGTTGGATGCCTCGAAGATCTACCAAGATTTGAGAGAAGTACAAAAGACAATTCAAAACTATGGACATATGTTAATTCTTATACCTACGAAAATAGAAACCTCGAGCCAGAAGGTGGAGGAGATATTTAAGATCCTTCTCGATCTGCACAAGGACCGTGCAGATTTGATGTCAGGTATTGCGGATCTAAAGAGAAATCAAAAGAAAAGCCCTAAGACATCAAAATCCAGACAGGAGCGAATCAGAGACACCCTTGGAAGTATACCTCTTCTACATCAGAAGGGGAAAGCCACAGAGATTTCAAAGTTGGAGACCAGAGAAGATCTGATCATCGCATCCATTAGATCTATAAAGTAATGGAGGTAACAAGAGCAGATCTATCAGATTTACAAGAATTGGCGGAACCCTTTTCCCAACTCGGGATTGTGGCTTTAATCAATATCCAAACTAATAAAATCACTCCAGCACTACCACCGCCGGAGGGAAGTACATGTTCCAATGATCCTCCATAGGATCATCCAATGAGAGAGAGTGCTGATTTCCACACCAACACCACCCCAACGTTCGTGAGGTCCAGGTTAAAAGAAAATCCAAGAAGAAATCCGAGAAGAGTACCTAAAAATACACCTTGGGCGAGAACCATGCTCCAGCCCTTGGATCCATACGATGCTATACTTAACCTGGACGTTATCGATTTTCAGAATACTAGAACTGATAGATGAATGGGTTGCAATCGTCAACATAGTAGCAACTACCCTAGAACTCAACATGGAAAACTTCATAAAACTTGTATAGTTAAGTTTGGAGGGATCTGTGAAGATCGGATGGGATAATATCCCAGAAGATACCAAAGCCAGCATCCTTACCGGAGATTCAAATGGCGCAATAGCAGACCAGCTAGGAAGGCTTATCAAGATACACTTCATCGAAAATGGTTATTTCGCAGGAAGTAGAGCAGAAAAGGCTAAAGAAATGCACAAGCTCTCTTCAGTCCTAAATTAAGAAGTATTTGCGCAGTAGATGAATATATCTATTGATTTCACAAGTATCTCTTACAAAGTGGAGTAGCAATAGAAGTAGCAGCTCCAATGTTCTTTGCAAAGATTTGCAGTCCATTGAGGACAATGTTGATCCGATCTTACAAAGTACCTGAAGAACAGCTAGATTCAGTTGCAAGGAGGATGTGTTTCCTTAAAGACAAACTGAAGGATTGGTATTATCAAGCATCTATCCAGAAAAAAATATGAAAAGACTGAGAGGTAAGATCAAACGAACTTGTCTCTGTTGTGATAATAATAATTTTTCAACTATTATAGGAGAATCGAGCGAGCCAAAGAAGGGGAAGAAGCAAGATAGTGCCTCCTACCCTAGGAGTTCTAGAAAAACCTTTTCCCGACGAAGATCATGGTGGTCTACGTCAAAAGCTAGATAATACAAATCCGAACAGAAAATAGGACCAACAAGGGTTTTATCCCAAGGATCTAGATGAGCAGATGCAAGATCCACAGGAAGAACCTCTACAAGGAGAACTTTCAGACAGGCTCATTCTCGAGCCAATGAAAGTTTCAAAGACTACAATTGCTAGACCTGCAGAGCAAGAGGACATATCTCTCCCGACTGTTGGCAGAAACATGGTGAATTGAGAAAATTTGAAGCTAAGGATGACATTATAGATGTAGTCTACTATGGAGATTTGGTACCCATTTACGAATTCGAAAACATTCCATCAGACGAAAGCGTCTGTGAGGAGAAAATAGAAACTAATTCGGATAACCGAGTCAGAATAAGTATAATGAGGGAGATAGATTTCAAACTTCTGAAAGCCTGTCAGGATTCTTTTCTAGGATAACGGTGTCATACAAAACTATGGAAAGAATTATGCGACAAGAATCCAACCTCAACCCCATACGAAGGACTTAGGAATGGAGGAATTGGAAGAGTCCTTAACCAGATAGGATGAACCAAAGAAAGCATCACATAATCTACAAAGTAAGTTCAGGTGAGTTTGCTATACCTATAAAATTTATTGGTAATGTGATGGAAATGCAAGTTATTCCTAAAGAAGAAATTCTTGAAGAATTGAATAAGCTTAGAGAAGAAGTAACTGTCACTATGAATGCATCCATATAGGAACTATTGAAATAGTAATAAAAGCAACTTTTAAAAAAGGAATTGATTCAAAAATACAGATAACAGTAATGGGTAAAGAATCAATAATTTAAGAGATGGTTGTCTTGGGATAATGATAGGTAATCTATGTGTAGAAAAATGAATGTTTAATATTCATCTTAGGATTGCATACAACCTAGTAGACCAGAATTTCAGCAGACTTGACCCTTTATTAGGATTTTAAAAGAAAAGATCTAATGAAAGAAGGTAATAGACCATGTTATATAACTTATAGAATAGATTATGCCATTTCTAATACACATCATTTAGATTTGTTTTTTAGGAAAGAGTACATTGAGATTCCTAAAATTTTCAAGGAATTTGCTAAGGTTATTGTACCAGATCCAATTAAGATACCTAGAATAGGTGGTGTTGATATTGTTATAAAAGATCACCCAATTTTAGATCAAACACTTAGCTCTAGAACTGAGTTTAGTAGCAGAATGTCCTTTCTAGAAGATAGGATCATAGGCCACAAAGGAAAGGAGAAAGAGTTATTATAAACTTTAAGTCCTCAAGAGATTACAGTGTATAACGTAAAACTAAGAAAGAAATTTTTTTTTTCTTGTGATGACTTGTATCATTTGCAGCAACCTGTTGTTGGTAAAAATGAAGACATGTTTGAAATAGCAGACTATGAAATTTTAGTTGCAGGTGTTGCAGGATGAGAAATCGGAGTATAACTTTGGGGTTAAGTTTCCTCGAAGATCATAAACATAGGGAAGAAATGGTAATGGAATGGAACTCAGTCTTGATGGTGTTACCATAAGGATTGAATAATAAGCCCTTTCTCTATATACATATCTGTTGGTATGTTGTATGATCAATATGATACAGAGTATTTTGCAGCTTATATTAATCCAGGATCAGGGATTTGCACGGCAAAACCTGGAGTTTTTCCTAAAGAATAAGGGAAACTTTACCCGTTATTGCAAGAAGGCATTTTTCACAAAAAATCCTAATACGCAATAAGGGAATACGAGAAGTCACGATCATGATTGAAAGAGCATTTGGATCACTCTGGTTTTGGGTAAAAACACCTCCTATTTATTTTCATGGTATAGGTGCCGATATCTTGCTTGGTAACAATTTCATTCAAACGTTTTCAAGATATATGCAGGATAATCAAAGGAATCTGTTAATCTTTACTACTAACTGTGGTAATGAGATACAGGTGTTGCAAAGAGAAAAGACATTTAACAAGATAATGGCTATAAATTTTCACAGCAAACGTGGTGATTCCAATGCCAGATTAACTCATCCGAAAATGCAGGATAAGAGAAAATTTGGTAAGGTTCTTTTGTCTTTCAGCCAACAAGGACTTATCTATAGCGATACCTTCTACAAGGAATCCGAGGAAGAAATTACGAACCTTAAGGAAGCACTGCAAGAAATAAAATCACTAGATATTAGCGAGGAATGCAAGCTTTTTCTTGTGAATGTGAAAAGACTTATTCAGAGGAACTTCAGTGAAAACCCTCTAGCATGGACGGATAGGAACAAGATCAAAGCTACACTAAAAGTCAAGGAAGAATGCAAGTATGAGTGCTTTTGATACAAACCTATCCAGATGAACTAGGACAAGAAGGATATGCAGATGATTATCAAAGAACATATCAGTCTTGGACTCATGAGCTTGGAGTCTCTACCTACAGTAGCCCTAAATTTCTAGTTTGAAATCATGGTGAGATAAAGAGAGGTAAACTCAGATTGGTAACTATCAAGGTATTAATAATATATTAGAGTTTGATGGTTATCACATTCCTAGTAGAGAACACTTAATTGATTGCATTAAAGGAGCAAAAGTATTTTCTAAATTCGATTGCAAATATGGTTTTTATCATATTGAGATGGAGAGTGAATCAAGAAAATTTACTACATTTTTCACACCACAGGGATAATATACTAGAATGTGCTTACAATAGGTTTAGCTAATGCACCCCAAATATTTCGAAGAAAAATGGATAATTTTTTTAAGGATTATTTTGAATTCATGTTTGTTTACATTGGCGACATATTGATTGCGTCTAAGAATATGAAACATCATATTAAACATCTTGAAATATTTTCTAATGCATGTCATAAGGATGGTTTAGTGCTTTCTGAGAAGAAAGCTACTATTATTGTCAATAAATCGAATTTTTAGGAGTTCTTATTGACGAAACAAGAATTGAGTTACAGGATCATATTATGAAAAAAATTCGTAATTTTCCAGATGTACTCAAGGACAAGAAGCATTTGCAGAGCTTTTTGGGAGTTGTTAATTTTGTAGGCATCTTCATTAAGGATCTTGCAAGATACAACAATAACTTCCGACCACTTTTGAACGAAAAGTTCAAAGTGAAAATGGGAATAAATTCACACAAAAAGGGCCCGTGAGCTGAAACAGGTTTAGTAACCTGCCAAAGCATGCTATACCACAAGACGAGGACGATTTGGTAGTCTACAAAAACACCAATGACTAAAGACGGGCAGTAGTGGTCATGAAAAAGACAACTATCGGGGAAGAATCTTGTAGATCTACAGGAGAGTTTTCTTAGAACAACAAGCCAAAATTTGGCACATTAACGAGAAGGAATTCTTTGCGGTTTGGGAGGCTTTTAAGAAATGGTCTATGGTTTTACTTGCTAAAAGAATTTTCTTTAAAGGTTGATAATATTAATGATAAGACTTTCTTAAAAAATAAATTAGAATCAAAGATAGAGAAAGCTCGTATTATCAGATAGCATGTTAAATGCCAATATTATTATTATAAAATCTCATGAAAATATTCTTGTAGATTTTCTAACGAGAGATGGAGGCATCTGAAGCAAACTCCATCATGCTGAGACTCAGTCACCTCCAGAAAACCTCGAGGAGCTTGACAAGAAGTTCGGGTAGCTAGCAGTGAGTGCCCAAGTTGCTGGACAAATCCAAAGATCTGATCTAGACACAGTCCAGTTTGCCATAAGGAGTTCCTTATTAGTATCTACCTCGCTATGGAACGATTTACGAGAATCAATTTGGAAGACATCACCTTTGGGGATGACTCATGAGTTGAGGGAGCATGATCTTAAACAAGCCTTTAGAGTACATGGCTCTAGACCTGTAGCATCGGATTCAAGTATGGATTGCACAAGGCCATCGCCAGACTCTAGCAAAGCGATATTAATTGAGTCATAGGAAGTGCAAGCTCCTGATGATTCAAGTCAACCTAGCACCTTTGAGGTTAAAGAGAGAGAGAGAATTAGCCTTAGACCGATGACAGATACTTCTAAAGTTAATATTAAAGAATTGATATCTTCTTCCGCTTGGCTGGACTATCAACACACATGGGAAGAATTAATTTCCTGGAAAGAAGTAAATCCAGGCAAAACCATCATCGAAACATCCGAAAAATATAATAGGGTCTAGATGTTAAAGGGATCCAAACTAGAGGATGTCAGAGAATAATATAACTTCGGAGCTCTGGCTTCAGATCTTAGTATGTCACCGAATTTTTCGAAAATATTAAAACTTTCAGAATGGATTAGTGGGTCGGTATTCAATTCATGGAAAAATAACCCCCACCTAAAGAGAGGGGACATTCTGGAGATAAAATTCGTATCAGTTGCTCCAGAAACTATAGAAAGAGGGTCTCATCCAGCATTTTATTTTATAAAGTTGCAGAACATGATGTCTTTCAATAAAATCAAAGGTGCACCAAGAGAAGCTCACCTGGTATCAGCTGTTAGTGAAGACGATAACTCCACTAGAAGAGTTTGGGGATTATGGGTCTGTTTCATTGAGATGGATAAAGTCAAGTATCCATTCAAAATTTTCTCAAACAAAGTGAATGGATCGTTCTTGTTAAATTCCATGATGGGAAAGGGCACTGAGTTCGCAGAAAGCTTATTTAGGAAGAAGAGGATGTTAATATGGAAAAATAAGCTAGACCGAAGCTAGGAGGATGAAAACGTGCAACATGTTGCATATTGGGCAATGACATAACCATATATGCCCCTTATTGTGAGAAATAAGAAAAGTCCCAGTTCGGAACAAAAATTTTGGGTCACAAAAAAGAAACCCAAACCAAACCAGGAAACGGGAAAAAGAAAGAATTTTTACAAAAAGAAAAAAAAAATAAAGAATGTAATTTTTGTAAATTTGTCTTGTAATTTAGAATTTTGACAAATTTCATCATTTTCTCGATCAATTTGGCTAAAAAATTGCATATGACTTGCACATAATCTAATTAAGTTGTAATTAATCTTGTAACACAGGGATGTTCGCATTTTAAGTAGTTAATGTAGGAGAGTTGGCATTTAATATTCGTCTTGCACAAATTAATTTACATGACTAAAAGTATAATTTAGTTGGGTTCATCTTATATGCAATTTTCCAACCAAGTTGGAGGAAAAGGATTACAATTGACAAAATTATAAAATAATAGGATTAAATTGTCAAATCAATTTGTATAGAAAAAAAAAATTTATTCCCTAAATATAGAACTAATATTATAATTTTTCTTAATTATATATAGAAATCAATTGAGACTCATCCCTCTAGAGACTACTACTTTTTCTTTTCTTGTTAGAAAAATGAAAATTAGGGGTGATACCCCCAGACCCATTTGTTCGGGGGTATTGTGTCTGCGTCAAGTGTTTCGATGTAACTTATGGGACCATTAATAAAAGTTTCATAATGAATGAGACTGAAAATGCTGAACACATGACTTAAAGTGTTTGAAGAGTTAATGACCACGTGCTACGTGCTTTTTTCATCAAAATATGAACAAAAAATAAGAAAAAAAATGCAATTTTAATTCTGTAATTTGAGAAATTGACATTGTTGTTTCTTTGCAAATTAATTTTCGTAATTTAATCCTATAAAAATATTTTTAATTTTAATTCAAATGATCGAAAATATTAAAATATAACTTGCAAATGACCCAATTAAATTATAGGGATAATTACATTGCCCTCCCTTGAGGTTTGGTGTAATTACAAATAGACCCCATGTGGTTACATCTAACATCCCTGAGGTTTTTTTTCTTTTAAGCAATAAGTCCATTTGTTAGTAAAAATTCACTTAATTTGATGATATTAATAAAAAAAAACTGAATAAAAATTGATATTTACCCTCAATTGACTTATTATTAACTTATTGCAGGTCACATAATATTTTTCGAACTAAACTATCCTTGTAATGGTGAAGATATACCTCCACATACGCATTAATACGTGAAAACGTATAAGGGTAGTTTAGTTATATAAAAAATTATATTTGATCTGTAATATGTCAGTAATAAGTTAATCATCGATAAAAATATAAATTTTTTTTTATTTTTTGTTTAATATCAGCAAATTTTGTGAATTTTAAAAAACGAAGGCATTTATTTGAAAAAGCGAACATTATAGGTAATAGATATAATTTTTAAAATTATAAAAAATTTATATATATATATAATTACATCCAATCTTAGGGAAGGATAGCGTAATTATTGTTAAATTATAAATTCAAAATATTATAAATTGAAGGAGTAATTAATAGAGGGAGGGAGGGAGGGGGGAGGGGGGGAGAGGGGGGGCTTGTCCTCGGAATTAAGTGTGAAAAGAACAGATGAATGAGTGAAAAAAGCAAAAGAGGGGGCATGCAAACGTCCTTTTCTCACTCACTCTTCCTCTCCCCCACCTCTGCCGCATCATCTCCATAACATCATCATCATATAATCCAACCTCTCTCTCTCTCTCTCTCATCCATCGGGAATGCCAACCACATCCATCTACGTACATGCACACATTCCATCTCTGCATACGTACATCTACACAACTTGTGAATAATACCAACGTACGACTCCGTGTGTATATATATATGTCATTACATACTTGCTTGTATCTATATATCTATATTATGATGATGATGATGATGTACTCGATAAGGAATATACCGTGAGTTGATGAGTTTAATTTACGTACTCTTTAATTTCTTCATAATTATATATGCATGGTTGTTAATTTATATATACAAATAATATTTGTACAAGAGTACTTTCATATAATTAAACAAAATATTATTCATTCTAATTGAAATAATGTTATTATTATTATAATAATAATAATAATTATTATTATTATTATTTCTGCATGCAAATGGCACAAAAGATTTATATATAATTCAATGAATAAGAGAATTTAATTCAAAGCAGAAATATATAGTTTATTTAACATATTATTTTTTTATTAATCTTTATTTATAAGGGGTATTTATACTGTTCTCCCCTAAAGTTTGGTGTAATTACGTATATATATCCCTGTGCATAGTTTGAAAAATTATATCTAATACTTCTAATGTTTATTTTTTTTTAATCTAACAAATAGATCAAACTATTAGTAAAATTCACATAATTTACTAACATCAGCCAAAAAAATGAGTGAAAATTCATATTTATTCTCAATTGACTTATAATTACAAACTAATTATTTACATGCCAAACAAAATTTTTTCTGATCAAACTACCCTTAATGCATGTGAGGAGGTAGGGATAAATATTTTTTTAGTCCCTAAAATAAGGGCAGAATTTCTTTTGGTACTACAACTATGGTAAGTGACGCTTTCAGTCCCGCAAAATTCAAAATCATATTTTCTTAGTTCCAAAAAATATGATTTTAGAACTTTTTAGTTCCAAAAACAGAATGCCTTTTTAATTCTACACAATGCATTTTTAGTCCTAAAACCACAAAGCAAATGATTTTTTTGGACTAAAAATATATAATTATGAGTTTTATAGGATTAAAAGCGACACCTATAATAATTTGCTCAAAAAAATTTAGTTATCCAATAGGATTTACTAAATAAAAAAGGAGCAAATACGAATATGCATTTAACCTTGTGGATGTCAAACAAACTCCATAAATTTTTAATAATGGATGGATATAATTGTCAGACCGATGGAGATAAATATTAGGAGTATTAGGTGTAATTTTTTTAATCCTATGAAATTTATGAGTAATTGTACCAAATTTTTAGAAAAAAGGGGTGTAATAATCAGTATTCATAACACACTAATAAATTACAAGAATAGTAGTTGGTGGCAGAAAATTTATAGCTTCTGGCTTAAATGGATAACCAAAAGTTAAACATTTTTAGAAAAAATGAATAAATATATTTATCATATTTTTAAAATAAAATATGTTCAAAACCCGATATTTAATTATTTATTTTTTCCAAAATAATAAATGGTAATAACTTAATTTTATCACCAAATTAATAAAATCTTTTAATGAATTTTTTTTTGTGAATTTATTGTACTCATTTAGTTAATTTTGAGTTTGTAAAAAAATAAAATTCAAACTATTTAACTCACTAATTATATTTTACTTTATTATAAATAAAAGATATTTTTTCAATTAAATTATTTTTAATTTAAACTAAATGCAAAATTACTAAAAGAAAAAGAAATTCTTTGAACTAAATATATATAATATAAGAATAATATTGTCTAAAAATTTAATTATGGAGGTAAGTGTTATATTTATTAATTTAAGAAGTTACATGATAAATAATTCAGAAGCAAAATGTATTTTACCCTATTAGTTATATAGTGAAAATAATACTTTTAGCATGATCAATTATATAGAGAGTTAATTAATTTCTCTTTGTGCATGGATGATGGGGCTATATATATACATTTTTAGTTCAGTAGCTTATGTTAGCTATACATGTACTTTATCAGTGCCTAATCTCATTAAGACAACATCTGAATTGATGGATTTTTCATCGATCTTTAATAACAAATTAATTTTTGAATTTATTTGGATGATAATAAGTTCTAAGAGTTTTAAAATTTTCAACACTAAATTTAAATTTTATTTAATTTTTTGAATTTTAATGATTCTACCATAAATTATTTGAAATTTTTTCTTAGATTTTTTAATTTTAATATAAATTCATCATTCCAAGCAAAATCTAAATATAAATAAAAGGAGAACAAAGTTTAAACATCAAATTTCAAAATAGAATATCCAATCTGCAAGCCCAGCTCTCTCCACACACCAGACAGCCCCCACAGCTATCTCTCTCTCTCACACACATACACAGTCACTTGTCTTTTGATAACTCGACCACCTAAAAAAGAAAGGGTTTCAGAAGATGAGATTGAAGGTGGTTAATCTGTCAAAACCCCGATGATCTATCTATCCCACCCCATATCCCCTCCCCCCCCACCCCCCACCCCCCCATCTATATACATACATACCTCGATAAGTCAATCTATCAATCAATCAATCAAATCAATTCATTCATCATCACCAACATACATACACCCAGACAAAAACTCGAAAAATGTCCTCTTCATCATCTGCTTTTCCTCCGGACCACCACCATCACCTCTCTCCTTCCGACCAGCTCTGTTACGTCCATTGCAACTTTTGTGACACTGTCCTCGCGGTATTATCACTATCCCCACCCCCCACCCCCACCCCTCTCTTCATCCCCTAGCTACAACAACATTAATCCTTCACACACACACACACGTGTGTGTGTATATATATATTTATATATTCTGCCGGAATCTCACAAACCCTTTAACTTTTTCACACTTTTCTTACAAGAAATCTGTAATCATTTGCAGTAGTTTGAGTTGAGGGAAGCCCTTTTGATGTTTTCCTCAGTTTTCTTGGAAAAAATGCTCTTTTTGTGATGGTTTATGAGAAGTGTTTATCTTGTCTGATTAGCTAGGTGGTTGTTGTTGAATTTGATGAGTTTAAGGTTGTTAATTTCTTGATTAAGATGTGGTAATAATGTTGCTGTATGGGTTGATTGATCAGGTGAGTGTTCCTTGCACAAGCTTGTTCAAGACTGTTACAGTGCGATGCGGGCACTGCACCAACCTTCTCTCTGTTAACATGCGTGGGCTGCTCCTCCCATCTGCCAACCAGCTTCATCTCGGCCACTCATTCTTCCCTCCTCAGAATATTCTGGTATATCTATATATATATATATGTATAGATATATGTCTGATTAATTAGGGTTTCTGAATATTGTGGAAATTATCCAAAATGGTGCAAGATTAGGTAGGGTTTTGAGATTACTAAATAAGTTAGGGGTATCATTAATCTCTGTCTTTCTTCATTTATGTTAACACTTTGAATCACTGCAAGAAAATGGCTTAGTAGCTAACTTTTCTTGTTAATATTGAGTTATTTTCTTGTACTGAATTAAGACAAATGTTGTCTACTTGAGATGTTTCTTGCTTTTTGATGGTGTTAGAGGGGTAACTAATTCGGTGTTAATTTGGGGTGCAGGAGGAGATCACGAACTCATCACCCTCCAATTTGCTGATCAATCAACAGAATCCAAACGAGTCCTTGATGCCGGTTCGAGGGATCGACGAGCTCCCTAAGCCTCCAGTGGCTAACAGACGTGAGACATTGCATTTTCTCCAACTTCCCCTCAATTTTAATTAAACTCTTTAATTTGCAGATCTTGATGAAATTAATATATATATATATATATTATATGTGTGTGTGTGTGTGTTTGATCATGATCACAAATTAACTCATCAAGAACCATTAAACTTTAATCCTACACTCTGTGTGCGTGTTCGAAAATTCTTACCTATTGAACCAAATTAATCATAAAATACTTGTCATGTTGATTGACCACTTTTCTTGAACTGTGTATTAGTTACACCACAAATATATTTTACTTGTCATATAATTAATTTAGGTGCGATCAAAATCCAATTTGAGTTAAAATTTCCCTTCAAAACTGACCTTTCTAGCATACAGTAGATTGTTTACCAAATAAGAACTTCAAACCTTTCTCTCTCTCTAGGAGCTGTGTCCAACTCTTGTCTATGCAAACATTTATGGCTTGTCTTGCATTTCATCTTCACGTATTTCCACATTTATCTGATACTTTAAAGGTCAAACGTCGCATAAATCTGTAGCCCTTTTCACAATCTTGAGGAAATTTTCCTGCCCAGAAACCCTAAATCTTGTTTTCCTATTTCTTTAATACATAATGAAAAATTCACAAGCAAATCACGTTTGGTCAAACCAAATCAATCACAGAGTAAGTGTTACACTTGCTATTTGATTAGTTATTTTTTCCAATCTGTATACAAATTATAGAACAAGTTTCACGCTTGCCGTGTGGTTGGTCGTTCTTTTTAAATTATACACAAATCATACAACAAATATATTATATTTATCATGTAATTATTTCAAATTGAGCCAAAATCCTATTAGAATTTCCCATAACACAAATGGTGTCAGCATTTTTCTATCTTCTGCCACTGTAATAAATTAAGCACAAGAAATCCCAAAAATAGACAGCAAAAAGATCATTAGATAATGATGAAGTAGTAATGGAAAAGGAGAAATGACAGTGAGATAAACTTATAATTAATCCACACACAGAGACAGACGCACAAATCCAAAAGATATGTTTATTAACTATTATTTTCTTGTACTTTTTGCTGGTTTTCAGCCCCGGAGAAAAGACAGAGAGTGCCCTCTGCTTACAACCGCTTCATCAAGTAAGCCATTGTAAAAGCATTTACATACATACATTTAAAAAAAAGAAAAACTCAATAACTACCGAATTAAATAAAAAGTAATATTTTTATTTGCTAATATATATTATTTAATATAAAAATTTTTACTTGCCAATGAATCTAGCTATTTTTGCAATGAAGTGTTTAAAATATATATTAAATAATGTAGATTAGTAATATAAATTTTTCTTGTCAATTAACTCGATATGCATCTTAAAATTATATATATATATATATATATACCCCCCTCCCTTCTGGTGTGTATGCATAGATTTGTGTTCTTGCAGCTTTATTTGTGGTTGCAGCATCATTTAATGAAAAATACTGTGGTGGTAGTAATTGAGATTATTAATTAGTTCATAATCTATGAGCAAAAAGGTAGGTATTTTCCACTGAAATTGTACAAATTATGACAACAATGTCTTGCAGGGATGAGATCCAACGTATCAAAGCTGGAAACCCTGATATAAGTCACAGGGAGGCCTTTAGTGCTGCTGCCAAGAATGTAAGATCCAAGATAAATACGTAAACACACACATATATATATATATACATACAGTGATCTTTTCTTGCCTTTATATATATACCCTAATCTCTATTTTTTAATTCTATTTTTTTATTATTTTTACTAGGATTTTAAATTTTGTACCCATTAATAAAAAAATATTAGGGTCAATCACACGTCACATTTTATTTTATTTTAATTAAATTTATCTAATTGCCACGTCATGTAATAGTTAATAAAGTTATTTTCCTAAAATTAATATGGCAGGTGTGACTCATGTGTAAATTTCCGACAATTTTGGAGAAATTTAGGTGAAAGGAGGATCAAAGTCGTAACATTTAAAACTCTATCAGACCTTTTTGCAACCCTAGAAATATAAAGGGTTAAAATGGAAAATAAAATATAAGTAGAGGACCAAAGATACATCTAATGCGTCTACCCATTAATTAAAAAAGATGAGATTTTCATGCTTTCTGAAGTTTGATTAATCAATTTTTTTATGGGTTTTTGTATATTAATTTCATTTGTTTTCTTGCACAAAGTGGGCCCACTTCCCACACATTCACTTCGGTCTCATGCCTGATCATCAGCCCGTGAAGAAAAATGTCTGCCAGCAGGTACGTATACCATCCAAAAACCCTAGATTTCAAACCACTTTTTCACACAGTGAAGGTTAAAATCTTCATACACACACACACACACACACATATATATATATATATATACATAGACATATATGAGTGATTATACATATGTTTATTGTTCTTGATTAGTACCCCATTAAAAACCCTAGAATGCAAACCACTTTTTCGCACAAATTTAACACACTCAAAGTGAAAATCTTTATATACATATATTAGTGATGATCAGATGATATATATATGTTTGTTGTTGTTGATTGGTAGGAAGGAGATGATCATGTGATGATGAAAGATGGGTTTCTTGCTACTGCAGCCAACTTGGGTGTTACTCCCTACTAATTAATTAAGAAAAACTACTGCAGGATGCATGTTTTAATTACCCTCGATGCTCCGATCCTCCACCTATGTCTATCCGTCTTGTCGACGACGTCGTTCATCATTTTCTGCTGTTAATTAGGGTTCTTAAGTAATTATCTATTATTATATATATGCATGCATGCTGTGTACGTATTTGAAAAAGTAATTAAGACTGTGTAATGCTTTCAGATTGCTCGATTATGAGCTTCATCATGATTAGAATATATATATGTGTGTGTATGTGCGCGCGCAGTGCATTATGTTAGTAATGATTTTTATTCTTTTTCCATCATCAATCCATGTTATTATATATTTTGAAAAATTAATCTTGCATATGTTTAGGAAATTGATTCATATTGAAAAGAGTTGTATATATATATATATTATATATTATATGTCAATATTACAATAAGCATATGCATTAAGGATTAAAGGCAATTTTCGTCCCTTAATTTCAGATCATTCTCGTTTTAATCCCCTAAGTTACTAGGGTTCCATTTTGGTCCTGTAAAATTGAAAAAATCTCAATTTTGTTACAAATTTGGTCGAAAAGTTGAGTCACTCGCCGGAAAAAGTCACATGCCAGGCATGTGACCTTTTGAATTGGGGCTTGCATTGTGATTGACTGGAAAAGATGATGTGGTGAAGATATGGCCTAAAGTTAGGAGACTAAAACGAGAATGACTTGAAGTTAGGGACGAAAATTGCCTTTAAGCCTTTTATTTTCAGCCAATCACAATGCAAGCCACAATTTAAAAAAGTCACATGCCTAGCATGTGACTTTTTCCGGCACTCAACTTTCCAATCAAATTTGTACCAAAATTGAGATTTTTTTAATTTTACGGGACCAAAATAGAATCCTAGTAACTTAGGGAACTAAAACGAGAATGACCTGAAGTTAGGGAATGAAAATTGCCTTTAAGCCCAAAAATTATATTTGTCAAATACTTATTTATTAGTAAAGATATATCTATATTATTAATTATTCATTAAGTGTGAGGAGTTAGAATAACCACACACTATCAAAAAATTAGATTTTTCACAACACTATAAATTACCACGATTTAAAAACTATGATAAATCAATATATTATTTATCACAATCAAACAAAATTTTTGCCATAGATTTTAACCATGGCCAAAATAGTTGCCATGGATTTAGGCTTTTAGTTGTGGCTAATATTTTGGCCTTGCATGCAAAAACAACGATTAATGACCGTTGCAGCGTTGTGGTTAATTGGTATTCACCACGGTTTTTTTTAATCACAGTAATTAACTGTAGCAAAAAATTATATTTCTTCTGGTGACATTTGTTTAACAAAATGTCCATTTCTTTAAATATTTCCATCACACAAACAAAAAAAATGGCTTAAATACATTTTTGATTTGGTAACTTATGTCAATTGATAGTTTTATTGTTTAACTTTCTAAAATAGTTTCTGGGTTCTGCATCTTTTTAGTTTCTGTAATTTCAATCCTTTTATTTGCGAAAGTTAACCCTTCTTATCTGTGGAGGTGAACCCTGTCTAAACACTACAATTTTCATTTTTTTAACCAATTTTTGTAACGGGCAACTCAAATTAATTTTTGTATCCATCTTTTTTATTTGGAATGACTTTTGTAATGGACAGACATTCATTGCTTAAATAGGTAATATATTTGTAACGGCTCTTTTTGGGACGGTTAATTTGAATTTGATAAACTTACTTTTGGAACAATCATAACAGATATAATTATGAGATATATATCCAAGTTGGAATGGTCTTTCAATTCTATTTGTAACAACCCTGCCTTTTCTTGTAATGCTTTTGTCGCTTGTTTTTGTTAGAATAGGTGACCTGAAAGTTAATTAGATTGGCATACTTGTAATCCATTCTTACAATAACTCCATTCTATGTAATATTATTCAGTGAATAAAATGAGTATTCGCTATTGACATTTTATTTGTTTGTGCTCATTACATATATATTTGCATTTGTTTTAAACATCACAATAAAGCCCACAGACCACTTTAACAACCGTGCAACAGTTGGACTGTGCATTGGATGGCAGTTATGAAACCAACTGTCAAGGGTTGGGTGTGAAATGTTCCAAGTCGAGGACCTCAAGAATGGGCACCAAGTGTCCTATTGGGACTTGCATTAAGAGTCGCATTCATATGATGAGTGCGGCGTTTCATCGGTAACAGACGTGGGATGTCTATGCGATCTTAGTGGATCGATTGGCTAGGTTTCAAATCGACTGAGCTGACTCGCGGGGATCGTAATATGAAAGCCTTAGAGGCTTAGTTGGTATGACTCAAATTTTCGGCTCCGGTAGTACGTGAGTAGTCCTCAAAGTTGAGCCATCACGACAGTCACGTGTACAATGATTGTATCTTGGGTCTGTGCGAGAGGTAACTGTGTCACAGACACGATCATCATAAGCCTTACCTAGTGCAGTTGGAGTATGTAGCGACGAAGGTGAGTTACAAGAAAATGATCCATCCCCTGTCAGTATATGATAGAGGTATCTCCTATGCAATTAGAGATGCGTTCACGCTCTATTAATCTGTGGCCACAGTTATTGGTCGAATAGAAAAAAAGATTCCTATGTCGAGCAATTTGGCATAACGTATTAAGCACAGACGCCTAGTCGAGGATGAGAACCGACACCCAATTTCATGCCCTAGACTAAGGTCGGGAGATGGTAGATGGAAGGACCGTACCCGTATAGACTCAAAAACCTAATAGTTCACATGGATATTTGCCTAGTCTCTAGTAACATGACCGTTGCTAGATGGCCACCCATGATGCCGGGATTTCTTGATCAAGGGTTGATTTAGAATTATTAATTAAATTAGATTTATTTAATAATAGTATTTAACACTAACTCAAATATAGTTGAAAGGTGAACCTAAAGAGTCACACACAGTCACTGAGAAGGGACGAAAAATTAATTGAGAATTATCCATAAATAATTGGATTACTTACAAATGAGAAGGGGTCCATTAGATGGAGGAGCCAAATAATAAATTAATATGATTAATTTATATTGGGCTTGCCTTTATTAATTAATAAGGGCTTATTGGGCTCATGTACTTAATTAGATTAAATATATGGGCTTAATTAGGTGGATTTATTTAATTAAAATTAATTGGACCTTGCATTTTATCTCAATTTTCTATCCTAGAGCTAAATATTAGCCACCCCTCTCCAAGAACACTTGGTGTGTTTTTCTTCCTTGTTCTTTTCTAGCAAATTGAATTATGGGATCCCATATTCTAGTGTGGTGTGGACGTGTCTTTAGAGGGCTTCTACATTGAAGTCTCGCGTGAATGAATCAATGAAAAGAAGTTCGAAACAAATCAGGAAAAAAGGTAATCCTTGATTTACGTTCCTTGCACTTCTAGTTTTAATTTTACCATAAGCTCTGTTTTAGTTTATTGCTTATTTAAGTAACTACATCGAACGCCCAAGAACTTCAAGGGTACACCCCTCGGAATCATGGTATTATTATGTTCGATTTTAATTTACGAACATTTAATTTGCCGCTTCCGCTTGCGCATTTCCGGGCCTATCCACTCGCATTTTGGTTGCCTTCTGTTTTGTAATAATCTTTTCAACATATATTGTAATGGCCTTTGTGCTCCTGTTGTGAATGTTGGTTTTAGTGTTATAATAGATTGTTGTTCCTGTTTTAGTAATGTTTTTTAAATAGAGGTTTAGAAGCCTTGTGACATAGTTAAGTACAGTCTTTAGAACGGCCTGTGTGCTAATGATCTCAATTTCAAAAATTATTACACAAGTCGTTACAAATTGAGTATATTTTTTGAAATTATTCAATTATATTGATTTATTATAATATTTATTTTTATAATAATTTGTTGAATTTTTTGTTATAAATATATAGTTGAATTTGTTAAATGTGAAGTATCATATAAAAAATATATAACATAAAAAGGAATAATAACAATATAATTAAAAAAATTAAAATAGTGTTTAATGATTTCATTTATAATATAAATACAAATTGACAAACTCCTAATCTAAACCGTCCTTCCAGTCGGCAGCATCTGTACTGTCCTCGGTCCCGTTGGGTGCTTGGGGATCAGCTGGAGGCTGGGACTGTTGGGGCAGTGGAGGATCAGACTAGGTGGTCGCCCAACACTCAATCATCACCTCGAGCCTCGTTAACCAATCATTAATGTTAGGACAATGATTGGTGGCGAGCACGATGGAGCAGTGGACAAGTTGGGCTGTGATGGTCCAGCAATTATGTGGTGGGCCTCAAAATCGAGATCGAATACATTGCCCCTCTTCCGGCCACCCGTTGTTGACATCCACAACTATTGCTCGGTCGGGGTCACCGAGCCTTGAGAAGATGATGGAGGATCTTGATTATTCTGTGACTGGGTTTTTTGTTCCTCCAACATCCTCAAGAATAGTTCCTGTAAACATATTAGTTGATTAATAAAATTATAATAAAATAATTTAAATTCAAAAATTAAGTTTAATATACTTATCGTGACCTCCGCTGTTGTAGGGCCGCTCTATTGCCCGTCCTCTTTTTTGTAACACTTTTCAAACACCTCCATCTGCTTGACAAGACGATTGAGTTGTGTCTCCTGTCCAAAACCAATTGTGTCACCTCATCCATAATCACATTCAATTCTTTAACAAACTCAGATTTATCCCGATAAGATGACTCATCTTTCATTAATATTTATATAAACCTCTATCAATTAAATCCTCCATCAAAATCTTAGTATAATACTCTTCATTATAACATATGAAAAGGAGAAACGTGGATTTCTATATATTACAAAATATAAGATACCAATTCAGTCACAAATTAATATTTTTTGTTCTATATAACTAGAGCCCTCGACTCATGATCATACTGCTGACCCACCTATAAGGTTGACCATTGATTTACGTTCTAGCTAGTTAAGTTACTGCGTTCTGTCTCCTAAAAAAGTATGTGGCAAAGGATGAGTTGCCAACTCAGTAAGTATAACTAATTAGCCTATATATATACACATATGGGCACGTACAACTGAAGACAAATTACATTCAACGAAAATAATTAACCAATATTCATTATATAATCATGAATTACCAATTTTAATGATACCAATCAATCGATATTTGTTATACAATTTCATAGAATCACAAAGTAATAATGCCAATAATCATGCGAAACCAATATTAGAGTCAATCACCCTTCCACAACATCATACACGTCATTATAGTTTGGTTTTCATAGGGCCCTGATTAGCCCAGCTGGAATATATTTAATGATTTTGTCGACTATCGTCATCTCGATCATATCATCTCATCTCAATATCACACAACACACAACTTGTATGATATTCCATCGTCAATCATATATCATAACACACAGCTCATGTGCTATCCCATCATCATCCATCATATCACATAGCACACAGCTCGTTTGATATCACATCATCCACCATATCACATAACACATAGCTCGTATGATATCACATCATCCACCATATCACACAGCACACAACTTGTCATCAATCACATTACACATCATCGTAAACCATTGAATATGCCTAGGTTAGGTAAGTCATTTCTTCATCTCAATTTATAGTATGCACGTTGACAACTTCATAATTTAACTCTAGTCAATCATCGAATAGAAACATGTTACAATCATCCGCAACAACTCCATCATTCATCTTTATTCAACAAACAAATCAAAGTAGATCACAATTAATCACCATATGTATTAAACTCTACCATAGACAAAATATATAACAACCATTTCACAAGACAATCATATATTCAGCTAAGCACATGATAATTTTTGATCAAGTATATAGATAAACAAGTAGATACATATATATATATATCCAATTAACTATACTTACCTCAATTTTTCAACTATTTAAATATTAGAATGATGTATTGAGTCTTGAACGTTGTTCTCGTGTCCTATAATGAGTTATAAAACGTATAATCAATGAATCGATAATTGTAGTTTAATCATAAAGCATTAGATCACATTTGTATACTTATCACTAATTCTTGAATATCTCAACTCTACAAAATTCGGATCTTTATTCCATTTTCTTATATATAAAAGTGGACTCAATTATCTTTCCACACCATAAAAAAGTCGGGAATTTGTAATGACAAACGCCCGGCTTTTATTATGTATTTGTAAAGAATTGAATGTAATGACATCATGGAAGGGCTGATAAAAGTTTACTGTTTGTGTGATGATCAAAGCCGTGGAAGAATCTATTACAATTTCTTTATACTCATAGCCGTTACAAAATTACAGTCGTTATAATTTGTAATGTATTATGCCAGCCGTTAGAAAACACATTACATATACTTGGCCGTTACTATTTTTCTATGATTTTTGTAACAGTGTGTAATATTTGTAATGGTCTTAAGAAAAAATCAAAGCCATTACAATTATCATGGAGAAAACAACGAGAAAATGTACAATAAGAAAGTATTACAAAAACCACGTCATTATGGACAACTTTTTTTTTGTTTTCTATAGATGGTATTACAAAGGCCATTCGAAAGGCTGACATGATAACGGTTATATTTTTTAACGGCTATATTAATCATTCCAAAAGCTGTTACAAAATAGATCATATATACTTGTGTTGCAGGTTGTTTTTATTTCATTTAATTTGTTTTAGAATTCTTACTAACCACACACACTCTCAGTATTCTGATTTTCATGCATATACACTTGATTAGGTAGATTATTATTTGATTTTTGGACCATCAACTGCTGATCATTTCTTAAGTTGGTTGACCAGGCAACAACAACTAATTTAATCCTTTAGTGTTTAACTAAATTAATTGTAATTTACTTATTTTAGTTTTATTATTTTTTGATCTTATATGTTATGTATTCCAAAATAGTATAATGTAATATTTACAAATTTATAGGTCAACGAATTACATAATTATACATATGTGTGAATATGTAGTGATATATCATCATGTTACGAGAACTAAGGAGATGGATGTATTATAGGAACCTCCTAGGAAGGGCAAGTCATACATCAGAGTTTGAGGATGGGGTTAAAACTTTCATGTAATGGCCAAGTGTCAGCGTGAACATATGGACGGAGACAAAATTAAGTACCTTTGCAGAAAGTGCAAAACCAGAAAGCTCAGAACACCCAATGATGTCAGTTATCACTTGTATATGTGAGGGTTTATATCAGAATATTATAATTGGACTTCTCATGGCGAGGAGAAGGTGCATGAGTACTTTTATGCTGTGACTACCCCTCCACTGCCGGAGGAGCAAACCCCTGCTGCTCATGTCGAGGGTAATTATTCACACTGGGTTGATGAACAACAGATGGATTAGGCGCAGAGGATGATTTTTGATGCAGTGGGGCCATGTTATTTTTCTTCTTCTCACGATGGTGTGCCTGATAACGGTATGAGGTCCTGTCCTATTGATGTCGGTTCTAGTTCATATTGTTATAGAGGTGGCCCTATGATTATGAGTCAGGGTTGACAGACTGTTTTTATAATATAGTGTATGTTGCCGACCAACCATTGAGGAATAGTTGCACCTAATCTTAATTAGCATCTGTTAGTGAGTTGGTGGATGTCAAGTCAAGCGGTCATATTTATGAGTAATCATATGATTGTATTCTTCGAGAGCAACTGCGGAGCACATGACATGGCATGCCACACATCAGATGGAGGAGGGGTCAATGTGTCATCCATCTGATGTAGAGGCTTAAAAACATTTTGACTTGATGTATTCCGATTTTGAAGAACAACCATGTAATGTTCGATTGGACCTTTACATAGGCGATTTTACTCCACACGTGCAGTACGGTCGTACTTATTCATGTTGCCCATTATCATTACACCGTACAATCTGCCGCAGGGTATGTGCATGAGTTTTGAGTACATGTCTCTTAAGTTGGTGATCCCTTCTAATCCGAAACGTCCGATAGATGTGCATTTGGAACCGTTGATTAAAGAGTTGTTGCAGTTGTGGCATGTGGATGCCACGGACAAAGCATTCATTATACGGGCGGCGTTGATGCAGACTGAGATCATAAGTGTGATCATAAGTATACCGAATAAAGCTAAAGTTTTGCCAAATGTATTCTTTCACAAGTGTGATCATATCTAACGGTTTGATTAACCCATGCAGTTCAATAATGTAAGATAATAGTTATATCAATGTAATACTAACATTTATGAATATATAAATTAATTAATTGCATATTGCAAAAATGTATCAATGTCAACTATATTTTTTTATATTGTATTCAATTATATTGTTCTACATCATTGATACGTTTCTACAACATTAAATTGTGCAACATAGAATTTTTTTATTCAATTAAATAAAAAATAATTAATTATTAGGAACACCATTCGTAACGGCTTTTCGAACAAAAAGGAGCAAAAGGACATCATTTTGTCATTTTGGAATACCTTTTGTAACGGTCTTTTACACGGCTACCAATATGATGTCGTTTATAGTAATACAAATATCATATTTTATATGTCTCTCTGTAACGACTTTGTTAACGGTTCCCTTATTGTAATTTCTTTAGGGACGGCCTCTCAATTATTGAAACACTCTTTGTGCGGTTTTGGAATGATAAGAAAAAAAGAATTATCATTATATTTGATCCTGCTCGAAATTGCGATCACGGATAACGACCTTGATCACCTTAAGTTCTTCGAATGGATCTATAACCTAAGCACAAAATGTTAGGCTAGTCGGGATTATCCCCGAGGAGGATACTCCGACGCCCAATTCAGGATAAATACTTTAAATTGAGGTATACACTGCTAATAGTAAAAGCTTTGTGTATATCAAAATGACATTACCTTTCAACTCTGCAGACCTCGAATTTATAAGATAGCTCTGAATATGTATGGTAGGAGCGCATATTATGGACTACCTTCCTTTTTTAGATCAAACGGCTCAATCGTGATTATGCTCATTAATTATAAGGCTAACAAAGCTCCTTAACTCTGGGCATAAACTCAGCTCTGGGTTTTCTTCTTTTCTTTGAGAGATTTAACATATCTTTCTCCAAAATTACTCATTTACCCCTAATAAGGGGTATCTTTGTCCTTTTAGCAATTTTACCGTTATCATTAGCACCCCCACTTCTGCATGTGTGATTTATCATACTTGCAGAAGTCGAAATGTTCCTTCATACTGAGCAATCGTCTTGAACCATGCGACGCCACGTGTAGAGCTTTCGTGATTGCCTCGAACTTTGTGTTGCTACGGTCACTCATCGGGTGGTTCTTACTTCTATATTAGCCCGCTCCTGTCCTCTATATATATAGGGGCCCAATTCAAAAAATACAACTTACCTCCATCTTCTGCTAAAGATCGCAGCCTTCCTATTAATGATCTTGATTTTCGCTGTTCGACCTCGACCTCGTGAATCCAGGTACTATGTCTTCTTCACCTAACTCTAATTCTGGTTCTGCATCTGTTACCTCTCCCCGTATGGCTGTCTCCCCTGTTTCCCTTAAGGGTCCATCTAAGGTTAGATCTCGACATAGGTCGCGTCGAAATGATCGCGAGGATGAACTTGATTCTGAAGGGACTCATACTTACGCGAGGTTCCAGTCTATGCTAGATCATAGTCCATGGGCCGGGATAGTTAGTACTGTAAAACAGTATATACATCAAATAAAAGAGAAATATTTTATCCCTCATAGCTATAAAATCGTTATTCCTAGGTCTTTTGATAGAATGCATCGTCCTCTAAAGGGTTTTTGTTCTTTTCTCTTCATCATTTCGATGCAGGATTGCCTTTTCCTTTGGCCCCATACGTGGCCCAAATCCTTACTAGATTAAATTTGTGCCCCATGCAACTCTCTCCAAACTTCATTTGCCACATTATCCTCTTTATTATCATCATGAGAGTTCACCATTTTGAGTCCAACTTCGATAATTTTTAGACTTTATACTCTTTTACTGGTTCAAAGCGATCTGTGGATAGGGGATTTTTCTACCTTTTCGCTCGTAAGGACTGTAGATTCCTTGACCCCCTTACCTCCAACGTTAGTCCTTGGAAAAAGCAGTTCGTGTTCATCCGACCTCCTCTAGGTCGCGAATGGCCCTTTAGGGCTTGATTGGGCACTAGAAAAACCAAAACCTACTATTGAAGGAGGGGGGTTGAAGGAGAGCAGATTAATAGCCTCACTTCCTACGGGTATGATCCAAAGAAAATCCTGGTAGAAGAAATCCTCTGGCCCACGGATCTAACTCCAGCACCCCTCTAAGTTGATGAATCCCTAGGTGAATCTTTATTCCATTAGCGCATTTATTTTTCAACTAATGATTTGTAATTTGAAATCCTTTTTTCCTGTAGATGACATGGTTATTCAAGCTCGCATTATCCAATGTATTCGAGCTGCACAAGCGAGGGCAGCGGCGACTCAAGTCGCTCCTCCTGCAGCTCCTCCATTTGTTGCTTCGAACCAACCAGAACTGGGGCATGCTGCAGCTCTAGAGACTAACATTCGGAGGGCAAAAGCCCTCATTGAGGTCAAGAGTGAAGACACTCGTTCTCGTGGTCTGTCTGGAGGTCGGAGGTCACCAAGTGCAAGAAGATCGCCATCTTGTTCTCATGTGGATGAGTCTAGTCCCAGTGGTCTAGTTGGCCAGCGTAGGAGGACAAGTAAAAGCCTTATGCGACCTGACACAAGGAGTCGATCTCAACCCTTTAGAGGCAACCCTCGATCCGAGACTGCTCAAGCTGATCGAAGAAAGATATGTTAAATCTCTCAAAGAAAGGAAGAAAATTCAGAGTTGAGTTTATGCCCAAAGTCAAGGAGCTTAGTCAGCTTTATAATCAGTGAGCATAATCACGGTTGAGCCGTTTGATCTACAAAAGGAAGCCAGTTCATAGTATGCACTCCTACCATACATATTCAGAGCTGTTATTTTAATTTTTTTTGTAATTTTTTCAATTTTCTGAAATTTTCAAAAGTTTATGTTATTTTAAAAAATTCTAATAAATTTATGTAATTTTTAAATTTTCTGTAATATTCAAATGTTTTAATAGTTTTATGCAATTTTCATATTTTTTCTATTTTTTAAAAATTATGTCAAATTTTTTGTTATTTTAAAAAAAAATTATGCTATGTAATTTCTGCATATTTTTTTTTTTAATTTTCTATAACTTTTAAAATTTTCTGCATATTTTTTCTAATTTTTCTGCAATTTTAAATATTTTTTGGTTAATTATTTTCTGCATATTTTTTAATTTTTTGCAATTTTAAATTTTTCCGGAATTGTTAATTGTTAGATATTGTGTTGTATGTTGAAATTATGTGTGTGTATATGTTGTATGAAGATGATTGTTGATCGTTAGAATATATTTGTTAAATTATTTATATTTATCTTATTTTTTAAAAATATATGTGAAATTATTTGTCTATATGAAGATGATTGTTGATTTTACAGAAATATATATTTTTTGATTTTACACATTTTAGGCAAATTTTAGGAAAATTATGGACTTTAGAAAAAAAAAATTGGACCGTAGTGCAATTTTTAGGAAAACATTAGGACCTTAATGCAACTTTTAGGAAAAAAATGGACCTTAATGCAATTTTTAGGAAATGATTGGACTTTACAGCAAATTTAAGGAAAAAAATTGGACCTTAGTATAATTTTTAGGATAATTAGGAATAAATGGCCCTCAATGTAATTTTAAGAAAGTTGGATCTTAACGCAATTTTGATAATAAATGGACCTTAATGTAATTTTAGGAAAAAAATGGACGTTATTGTAACTATAGAAAAAAAGAACTTTAATGTAATTTTTAGGAAATTAAGAAGTTTACGAGAATCATAGAATTTAATGTAATTTTTAAAAAATTATGGACTAGAATGCAATTTTTATGCAAAAGTGGACTTCGATTAAAATTTTAGGAACATCTAAAAATTTCAAAAAAAATATAATTTTATTAATAACAAATTACAATTAATAGTTTTAAATATGAATACTTTTAAAATTGTAAATTCATGAATATCGGTGCTCTGCCTATTCGGGGATGAGGTTGTGGCCGTGGCCCTCCCAGCCCTTCTCGGGCTGCTGGTGCGGACGCACCCCCACCACCAAAGCCTGCAGGCCTCGCCGGTTCCCGCAAATTTCCCCACAATTGGTTTAGATGCGGCGGGACCCAACAGTACACAGGCCCCGGCCAGGCCGTGGGATGCACCATCACCACCATCACTAGCGCTACAACTGCCACTAGCATTACAGAGGGATTATATCAGCCTTCGGGATGCGAGGTACATACGTAAATTTATTCAATTATTTAATAAAATTTTATTTAGAATTTTTTATTATTTTTTATATTTAATTATTCTTTTTAGGTCCGGCCGAGATTTTCACACAACAATCCATGCTATAGTGAAAGGGCATTATCTGCATCCCTCTGGGAACATATCGCAGATCCCATAGGGGCACCAGTTATTCTGGTTTCAAAAATTAAAAGGTAAGAATAATATTTAATTTTAAGTAATACTTATATTTTTTTTTATCTAATATCTATATTTTTTTAATCTATGAAATTTGTAGTTGTTCTACTGGTGGGACTACGAGGACGAGTTAATGTTCAAGGTCGTCAAGTAGCAGGCCGAAAAGTTTTGACCCCCAAAACCAATTGGCCCGACTGCTGTGGTTGGCCGAGGGGATCTGGCGCTACCTTTTGGAGCAGTCGGTAAACACATAATTCCAGGCACAATCACAGAAGAATAAAGTTGACCGTGTAGCTAACTCGGACGCAACTGCTACCATCTACCGGGGGGTCATCCTCCATTAGAGTCGAAAAGCATAAGATGGTAAGTATTTTAACCTATAGTGTTAATTTAATTTAATTTTTTAAATTTCTAATTATTTTTTAAAATAATTTTTAAACAGGAGGCACAACTCGGACGCCCCGTCAAAAGGATGGAGGTGTTCGAGAAGTGCTACAAAAAGAAGGAGGACGGCCAATGGAGCGGCCCAAGGGCATTGAAAGTCGTAGTAAGTATAAAAATAATTTAAATTTTTAATTGGAAATTAGTTTTTTTTAAAAATCTAATCATTTAATCTATTTGCAGGAGCTGTTCGTGAGGATGATGGAGGAACGCTAGAGACAACAAAACAGTGATCAAGACCCTTCAGTGTCCTCCCAAGGCTGGTGGCCCCGAATGAGCAATAGGTGTGGATGTTAGCAGCAGGGGACCATAAGAGGGGCCGAGTATTTGGTCTCAGCCCCGAGGCCCACCACACAGTTGCAAGACCATCATAATTCAGCAGTTTCATGCTCTATCACCCTCGCCACTACAACCGTCGTGCCCCAACCTTGATGATTACAATAAGTATAAAAAATAATTTAATTTTTTTAATTTAAAATTAAAATTTTTACAATCTAATCATTTAATTTGTTCGCATGAGCTGTTCATGAGTATGATGGAGGAACGCTAGAGACAACAAAATAGTGATCAAGACCCTCTAGTGTCCTCTTAAGGCTCGGTGGCCCCAAATGAGCAACAGGTGTGGTTGTCAGCAGCGGGCAGTCGAAAGAGGGGTCGAGTATTTGGTCTCAACTCCGATGCCCACCACATGGTTTCTACACTATCATAGCCCAGCCGTTCCATTGCTCGATCGCCGTAGCCACTACACCTGCCGCGCCCCGATCTTGATGGTCGAGTATCGAGGCTAGAAAGTGGATGTGACATATGGATCCCACCTGGCACGATCGTCCAGCGCCCCAGCCTTCAGCTGATCCTCTGTACTCGGCACGATCCTCCAGCGGCCCACCGAGTATTTAGTCGAAGGGGATGCTGATTTAGATTAGTTTTTGTTTATTTATAAAAATACAATACAAAAATAATATTTATATTTTTTTAATTAAATTATTTTATTTTATTGTTATATTATATGTGTTTTTATTTAATATTGCATATTTAAGAAATTAAAACTACCTACATATAAAAAAAGAATTTCAATAATTTATAAAATAAAAAATAAAATAGATTAAATACAATTAAATATTAAAAAAAAATTGTCACTTTATTTGTAACGACTTTTGGAGTACGAATTACTGTCATATAATCCTAAAGCCATTGCAAACATCGTGCAAAAGATGGTTATCAATTTTGAAAATGACCGTCCCAAAAACTTTTACTAAAGCAGTGTAAACACCAGTAACAAAGATAGTTACGAAACTAAAACCAATATACCCATAAGGTGTTACAAAGAAGGTTACAAAAACTGTTGAAAAAAGAAATCCAAAACTTGGTTAAAATTACAACATAATTCAAGATCGTTACAAAGTTAAATCCAAAACTCGAGCCAAAGTTCAAGCTCAACCATACCTATATGTTTTATAAAGTTTATTCCAATAATAATTAAATCAAAATTAATTGAGCCGTTGCAAGAGCAGATCCAAATTTATTTTTCTCCATTGGACTACGATTGTAACGGTCTTGATTGGCTAGTAAAAAGACTGTTACGAATTGTTATGATTTTCAAACAAACCGTTATAAATAATTTATAACGCCCAAAAAGGCTGCGGTAGGGGTCTTTGTTATAAGTCGTTACAAATATTTTATAACGCCCAAAAAAGTTGCGTTAGGGATCTTCATTACAAGCCGTTACAAATTAAAGAAATAGTTACAAATTAATAACGTAGCCATTATTATAAATTACTTTTTTTATAGTGCCATCAGTATGAATCTTGATCTATTAAAATTAGTGCTTGCATTTTAAAAATTACCCTTACCACCCTTGAATCTGTACTCCTCACAGTATGAGCATTACTCACTAATTAAATCATAACTTTAATTATAATCATTAACTTTAAAAAAATATTTTAGCACTATAAAGTAGACATAATAAGATTTACAATGGCGTATGATTTGTATTTTAATTCATAGGAATTAATTTTATTAAATTCTATCTTTGTCATCTACTTGACTTTTCTTGACAACATCTCTATCTCAAATTATAATTTTTTTCTCAGATAGATATACAATTGATAAAGGTTCTATTTTTACATCAATTATTCTCATGTTTGTATAGTTTTAAAAAGAAACAGTTCGAGAAGGTTCAATTGGCCGAAATGAATTTCTAGACTCCCGGATTTATCGACATCAGGTTCGTAAAAAGAACAAAATTCATTGGATATATATATATATATATATATAATTAGTCATTCAAGTTTTATTACAACCTGGTCTAGAAACAGCTCCAAATCCATTACTTTAAAATTCTCTCAAAAATTATATACTCTTTCAAAAAATACCATATTTCAGAAATAATCTCCTATGTGTCTAGTTTTATTTTTGGAAAGAATAATGAGAATTGAACCCATATAACTCAGGTTACAAGCTTTTAAATAACTTTTTTTATAATTTCCCACAAAAACAGAATAACAAAATGTTTTCTCATTTTTACCCATTCAAAGGACCGATTTAGCTTCGGATCAAAACTACAAAGTTTTGTTAAACATGTCAAAGTTTCTACATATTCAAAAATCACTAGATTTGGATCGATATAACTCTTTAGAATCGCGATTTACAAAGGACAAGTAAAATAGAGCCTCTCCTGGTGCCTTTCTTTCACTTTTAATCAGTTATTTTCTTCAATTTCAACTACCATGCAGCTCCATACGAATTTAAACAAGAAAACTGAACAAAACATACCAAGTTAGATGTAGAAATACTTTAGTGTTGTTGAAAATGGAGGAAACTCTCAAGCGCCCCCTCTTCTATTGTGTTCTCTCTCCCTCTTTCCACCGCCTTTCTCTTTAGTCTCTTTTTCTTTTGTTTTTCTTCTACAATCTTCTTGTATATATATCTTATATGTCTACATACATATATATATATATATATATATATTTTCAAGTATCGATACATATAGCTTGATAGGTATATATATATATATATGAATATAATGAAAAGGATGTGAGGAAGGATTTCTCCCTCCTCATCCTTTATCTAATGCCCATCTCCCTCTTTTCTTTTTTCATTTCTTATTTTTATTTCTTTGCTAAATATTTTGTGTAGTATGTATATGTAAATATATATATATATTAAAAGAAGATTGTATTTGTTTCCCTCATCTTTACAAATCTTCACTTTAACCCTAAACTTCCTATTATTTAAAACTTTCGTTCACTTCCAATAATTTACCATGTTAAATAAAATTCTAATTAAATACCAATTATATATATGTACATCATTATACCACTTATCCATATTATGATGCTAATAAATAGTAATTATAC
The DNA here is from genome assembly GCF_026168435.1 of Sesamum indicum. NCBI lineage: Eukaryota > Viridiplantae > Streptophyta > Magnoliopsida > Lamiales > Pedaliaceae > Sesamum > Sesamum indicum. Next base: position 4,448,069 of record NC_142667.1, on the reverse strand, counting down.
ATCAACTGTTAGAATAGGTAATCAGAAAGCTAGTCGGATAGAGATTTTGTAAACCATTTCTAACAATTTTGATATAATATAGTATTTATATTTTGAATAAAAGTAATATTCAAACTATGGCTTGATTCTTTGTGTTTACTTGTTATGTTAATATTTACTTAACGACACAACAAAACTCACAGACCAAATGGATAAATCTAAGGGGTTGGGCTGCGCATTGGTTGGCGGCCACAAAATCAACCCTTGTGGATTGATTTGAAATGTTCCAAGTCGAGTGAGATTGTGCATCGAATGTCCGACAAAGATTTGTATTAAGTACTGCAGCCGTGTTTCGTCGATAGAAGATGTAGGTTATCTATGCAGTTTTAGTGGGTTGGTCGGCATGATAGTCGACTGATTGAGTTGACTCGCGGGATTCGTCATATGGAAACCTCCTAAGGTTTCGTCGGTATGACTAGGATTCCCGGCTTCAGTAGTACAAGATTAGTCCTCAAACTTGAGAAACCATGATAGTCACATGCACATGATACGACTGTAGCTTGAATCTAGCAAACAATGTTTGTGTCAAAAACTATAGATGTTATAAACCTTATCTAGTGCACTAAGAATGTGCGGTGATAGTTGTATCTCCAATACGCTCCAAGACATAATGACTGAGTAAGTGGGATAGGTTTCCTCGTGATAGTTCAGTAGGGTAAACAAGGGACATCTGATAAAGCCCCGTGCATATCTAGAAAATCAATCAAATTAATTAAAGTAATTTAATTCTAGAAAAAATCCAAATTTTTTCAAAATTAAATCAACAAAAAATAATATTTTTAGAAAATATGTAAAAACTAGAAAATTCAATTTTTCGGAAAAAACGGTGAAAAACGGCCCAATCATCGGCTAACTGCAGCAGCAGACAGCGTGCAGGCTCTCGGCTGCACGCGCACGCTGTGCACTGCGCGTTGGCAGTGCACTGCTACAGTATAATTTTTTTAGTTCCGCACATTACACTGAAACTAAAACCAAGTATTTTACCAGAAAATCTAATTTTCTTAGAATACTTAAATCATCAATAATTGTAAGAAATTAAACAAGTTAATTTCTCATAGAATTATTCAAGAATAAGAAAAAAATAAACATAATGCTTCAAAAGCAATAAATTAGATTATCATGCTTATTCACATAAAACTATAGCCTCTACATCGATCGAGCTCTGATACCACTAGAAACCAGCAAAAAATGTGAGTGGATATAGGCCCAGAAACGTGCAAGCGGAAGCGGTAATATAAAATTCGTAAATAAAAAATGAAACGTAACAAAATTATGATTCCAAGGGGTGTATCCTTGGAGTTGCCGAGAGTTCGATGTAGCTAAAAATAACAACAATAAAACTAAAACGAGAGGTACGTGAATCATAAATCAAGAATTACCTCTTTGCTTGATATACTTTGAACCTCCTTCGTTTGATCAATTCACCCGAGACTTCAACTTAGAAGCCCTCTAAAGACACGTCCACACCACACCAAATATGCGATCCCTCAATTTGATATGCTAGAAAAGAATTAGGGAGAAAAGCACACCAAGTGTTGAGGGGAGAGGGGCGGCCGATTTGGAGTTCTTAGGGTAGGAAATTATTTTTGTGTTGTGTTATGTTTTTCATTAGATATTCAAAATAACTAATGTACATATATATGCCTTGTATGGATGTACTAGAATGTATCTAGGTTCATTCTATAATCCATAAGGAAATAAATCCTTTATTCCAAATAAAGGATGACTAACATAGCAGTTTCCAACAGTGAAATTGTTAGTCAATAATTTTCTTTCCTAGATTTTTCCAACGACTTAATTAGGGGTGCAATGGCCGATTTTATTTAAAAAAAAATACAAGGCCCAATTAATTTTAACTAAATCTAATTTAATTAACATCCTCCCTATTAAGCCCATCGTGTATTTAATCCAATTTAATACATGAGTGTATCAAACCTTCATTAATTAATAAGTTCAACTTATTAAATAATAAGGGCAAGCCCAATATAAATTAATTCTATTAATTTATTTTTGGGGCTCCTCCATCCAATGGATCCCTTTTATAAGTAATCCAATTACTTATGGAATTAGTTCCCAATTAATTTCTCGTCCCTTCTCGGTGATTTGTGTGTGACTCTTTAGTTTCACTTTTTAACTAGGCTTGGGCTAGTGTCAAATACTACTATTAATTAAATCTAGTTGAACTAATAATTCTTGACCAACCTTTTATCATGAAAGCCCGTTACCATGGTGGCCGTCTAGCAATGGTCCAGGGCACTTGAGACTCATCCATGTGAACGTTTAGGCTCTCGCGTCCATACAGGTATGGTTCTTCTATTTACCGTTTCCAAAACTTAGTCTAGGGCATGGAATTGGGTGTCGGCTCCCATCCTAGACTAGGTGTCTATGCTTAATACTTGAGATCGCTCTACGCCAAATTGCTCGACATAGGAACTTCTTTTTCTTATTCGACCAATGACTGGGGCCAGAAGTTTATTGAGCTTAAATGCATCTTCATGTGCATAGGAGATACCTCTGTCACGTTTTGATAGGGGACAGGTACTCTTCTTGAAACTCACCGTCCTCGCTACATGTTTTGACTGCATTAGAAAGGCTTATGATGACTATGTTCGAGACATGATCACCTCTCGCACAAACTCAAGATACAGTCATCGTATGCACGTGATTACCGTGATTCTTTAAATCTGAGGACTATTCCCGTACTATTGGAGTCGGAGATTCGAGTCATACCGATCAAGCCTCCGAAGCTTCCATATGACGATCCCCGCGAGTCAGTTCATTCGATTTGACACATAGCCAATCGACCCACTAAGTTCGCATAGACGTCCCACGTCTGTCGCCGATGGAACACGTTACTCATCAAATAAATGCGACTCTTAATGCAAGTCCCCAAAGGACACGCGATGCCCATTCTTGGGTATTTTGACTTGAATATTTCAGACCCCACCCTTGCTAGATGGTTTCATAATTGCCATCCAATGCGCAGTCCAACTGTTCCATAGTTGTTAAAATGGTCTGTGGGCTTCTTTGTGATGTTTAAAATAAATACAAATATAGATGTAATGTGCACAACACATGAAATGCCAATAATGAATATTCATTTTATTCACTGAATAATATTAAATAGTATCGAGTTATTGTCAGAATGGATTACAAGTATTCTAATCTAATTGGCTTTTAGGTCACCTATTTTAATAATCTTCCACTTGATCTAAAGCCAATCCCCTATCGACCTCAAACCTATCTTATCCAGATTCCGAGTATGGGCAGTTTGTGACATCGGCTTGCTAAGTGGATCCTCTATGTTTTTTGCTGAGTTGACTCGTCCATTCTAATGTCACCCCTGCTCACCATCTCTCTAACTAGATAGTAGCGTCTAAGAATGTGTTTGGAACGGTTATGAGATCTCGGTTCCTTTGCTTGTGCTATTGCCTTGTTGTTATTGCTGAAGATAACTATGGGCTCAACAATGCTAGGTACGACACCCAACTATTGGATGTAGTTTTTCATCCAAACTGCGTCTGTTTGGAACCTTTTCAAGCAACCACACCACTTTTTAGCTTGAATACAAAGCCTGATTGAGACTTGGCATCATCGTCGTCCGATTGGAAGCTAGTGTCGCTATAGGCTTCCAGTATCAATTATCCACTACCGTAAATCAAGAACATATCGTTAGCCCTCTTTAGGTACTTAAGTATGGTCTTGACTGCGCTCCAGTGCGCCTCCCCGGCAGTTTGATATCTGCTTGTCACGCTCAAAGCGTACGCAACATCAGGCCTGGTGCAGTGGACAACATATTGAATACTTCCTACGATTGAAGCATAAGGAATGTCCGACATCCTTTTAAGTTCCTCATCAGTCTTGGGAGACTGCTTCTTGGACATCTTAATTTCGTGCCTCCTAGGAAGGAATCCCCATTTTGATTTCTCCATCTTGAATCTCTTCAAGACTTTCTCTATATACGAGGATTGGGTCAATCCTAACATCTTTCTAGATCTATCCCTATAGATCTTGATGCCAAGGATATAAGAGGCCTCACCCATATTCTTCATAAAACATTGTTTGGACAACCACGCTTTAATGTCGCCCAACATCTTGAAGTCATTCCTAATAAGCAAGATGTCGTCTACATAAAGTACAAGATATGCAACCGTGCTTCCACTGATCTTCTTGTATACATAAGGATCGACTTCATTTTTTATGAAATCATAACCCCGTATAACTTCATCGAAACGCGTGTTCCAGCTCCGGGGAGCTTGCTTGAGGTCATAGATGAACCTTTGGCGATGATAAACCTTCTTTTATTTTTCAACGGAAATGAAACCCTCCAGCTAATCCATGTAAATCTCTTCCTCAACGAAACAGTCGAGAAGTACCGTTTTCACATACATCTACCATATTTCGTAGTTGTACCATGCTGCTATGGCAAGCAGAATCCGAATGGACTTGGCCATGGCTACGGGAGAATAGGTTTTCTTAAAATTAATCCCAAGTCGTTGAGTGTATTCTTTTTCCACGAGCCTAGCCTTGAAGGCTGTAACCTCCCCGTCAGCTCCAAACTTACATTTGTAGTCCCATTTGCATCCAACAGGTTTAACACCTTCAGGTGGGTCTACAACGGTCGAAACTTGATTTGAACCCATCGAGTCCAAAATGGATCTCATGGCCTCAAGACACTAATCCGAATCGATGTCCGACATTGCTTCTCTATATGTCTTTAGATTATTTTCCAATTGACTAGTCAGTCCCAAAAATCCGTATCTATGAGGAGGTCGCGATTCTCTGGTCGATCTACGGAGGACTGGAACACTATCAATGTGAAATATAGGCTTAAATGATGTTCTTTTATTCTGCTGAGGTGTCTCACTTGTTTTCTCAAGTATCACCTCATCGTTGGCTATCCACAAGAAAACTCTTCTTCGAGAACACTGTGTTTCTTGAGATAAAAATTCTTTTTCTCTGATGGATCATAGAAGTAGTATCCCACAGTTTCTTTCAGATATCTGACAAACCCTCACAGACTAGATTTTGAGTCTAGTTTGTCTCCCACTAGCCTCTTAATGTAAGCGGCACTAACACTCTCAAGTACTTGTAGGACGCAGGTTTTTCATGCCATATCTCATATGGCGTCTGGGGTACTGTCTTAGATGGCGATATGTTAAGTAATTTGGTTGCCGTCTCAAGAGAGTGATAAGGAAGGGGCAATTCTGTAAAACTCATAATGGAACGAACCATGTCCAACAGGGTTTGATTCCTCCTTTCAGCAACACCATTAAGTTGTGGCGTCCGAGAAGGAGCCCATTGAAAGAGAATTCCATTGTCTTTTAAGTAATCAATGAATTCACCACTTAGATATTCTCCACCTCATCTGACCGAAAGGTTTTAATATTACAGCCAGTTTGATTCTGAACTTCAAGTCTGTACTCCTTGAACCTTCCAAAGGCCTCAGATTTGTTCCTCATTAGGTAAACATAACCATACTGTGAGTGATCATCGATAAAGGTTATGAAGTACGAGTATCCTCCTCTAGCTACAATATTTAATGGTCTGCAGACGTCCGTGTGGATCAAATCCAAAAGACCACTGGCAAGCGCACTTTGTCCAACAAAAGGCTTCTTGGTCATTTTTTCTTTCAGATAGGATTCGAAAGTTGGTAGGTTGTCCAAATTGTCTACCTCTAGACTTTTTGAGTCTACCAACTTTCTCATTCTAGCTTATGAGATATGGCCTAGCCTTGTGTTCCATGACTGTGCGTTTTCATGATTAACTAATTTTTGTTTGTGTTGGGCAGTCATAACTCAATTAGACTGTTGGAGAATATAAAGACCATTGATTAATGCACCAAGTAGATGAGAGTTATTATCAATCATAAAATAAAAACCATTTTTATTGATTGCAAATTTATAACCATTATTGTCTAAAACAGGTATGGGAATAATATTCTCGATCATGCTCGGTACATAATAACAGTACCGAAGAAAGGCTTGATAATCGGTATTTGTTAAACATTCTCAATAATGTTAATAATTTTAAAAAAAAAATGTCGGAAATGAATAACCAAACTCATATGTAATATGATAATTTAGTTTGTAGAACAAATTTAACATATGGAAAGAAAACCAAAGCACTAAATATTAAAAATAGAATAAAGAAGTGTAGTAACTTGAAGGTGGCCCATCCAAGCAGCTGCTTGTGGTAGAAAGTGGAAAGACAAATTTCCTGAAGAAGTTCAAGTCTAACATCCATCCAACTCATCATACCATGTAAAGAACTTTCAGGGTCGACTGAGCAAGATATTTTGCATAAGCTGGGATTCAGCCTTGAGTGGAGCCATTATGAAGAATTGCTCACTACTACTCTATGATTCCCGCGTGCAACATGATATGGATGCATAGCAGTTAATGGCTCATGGCGCACAATGACGCCAACAGCTCCTGAAGCCACAGCTCACGGCGCAGCCGAAGCTTTCTTGAAGGACAACGCAAATGTATAAAACAATTTATATATTTATATAATTAGTATTTTTCAACTAGAACAACGTATAAGAAATTAGAATTAAATAAATAATACTTATTTTTTTTCCTTTCAGAATTAGAGAAGCAATTTCAAAAATTAAAATTTAAATTATATATGTAGCAACTCAATATATTATACTAAACTAAAGCATATAGTTGAATTGCTGAAGCATATCATACTTTAATCAATAAACAAATAATAAATATATGAAAAGTGATAAATTTAATTTACATTTGTTGGTATATGTCCTAATGATCACAAAGGCCCACCTGGCGAAGCCCATGTCACAGTCCACTTGGCTTGACCACACTAACCCGGTCCACAACCGGTAACCCGACGCTGTGTCTCTACTATTTTTCCCTAATTCTAAACCCTAGCAGCATTCTCTCCTCGCTTCTTCGTTGACTTGCGCCACTCTTCTCTCTTCTCCCATTCTACCATGGATCTTCTCTGATCCTCTCCACCGTCTCTTATGGTGGCTCTCCAAAGCCAATATGATGGATTTTGGAAAGCCACCTAGGCTTCCTTTTATGTATTCTTCACATCCCTATAAAAGGGGCCATCCCCTTCGACAGACAAAATATTGCTTCTTCTATCTACTATCTTAAAAGCCCTGAATATTCAGTGAGGGTCTCTGTAACCAGTGTAGATCTTCGTGATCTGAGACGAGCTTCTTGTGGAGTAGCCATGGACTAACTAAGTGGGTGGTGGTCGGAGTCTCTGTGACATTGTTATCGATTTTCTGTCGGCTTCATTTTGTTGGATCTCGTTCTTTCTGAGCCTATCATTTCTTTCAAATATAATTTATTTATATCTTCTGTTTTTGTTTTATTTTGGTTTGTAATTTTATAAGGAGTTTTGTACTCCACATTCTTTTGTAATAGTTGGTTAGGCCATTCATTAAAGATATCACTGAGGGGTTTTCACCCTACAGTGGTATTAGAGCATTCTCCGATCGAAAGGGCCTCTGGTGGTGGTAATCTCTGAAAACCCCTCATCGTTTAATTTTGTTGATATTTTTTGCCTATATTAACTATCATATCTCTACTATTCTGTTATCCTTATTACCGCGGCTAAACCCCCTGATATCCCTCTTGGCTGGGCCCTTAAGGTCGTCGGGTATCTAGACGGGACTTAGGCTGGTGACCCTCGGTTTCGCTATTCTCGGTTTGTTACTGTTGATCTACTGCGATCTCTGAATCTTTGTGATATTATTATTGATCTGTGTGATCTCCTAAACTGCTACTATTTTTCTGTTGTGATCTCATTATTTATCGGTTGTTCTTTGAACCACTGTGATTTTTGTGATCTTATAGTCTTACTGTGAACTCATAAATCTGTTGCGACATATATCTCATTTTCTGTTGATTACTGTGATCTATATATCTACTGCATTCTTCTTCGTGATCCTACACATATACTACTTTCTCAGTAATTTTTTGTTATTCTGTCGAGTACTTTTTAAACTGCCATCCTCGATTTATTTGATTCTTTCTTGCAGTCTGCCGTGATTTTTTATAATTCTGGTATTTCTGTGACTTATTTGTTACTGTGAGTACTTGTTAAAAACCTTTACTAATAATCACTAAAACTTGCTAAAACCTTTTCTAAAACTCATTTTTTTAATGGCCAGTTATAACCTACAACCTTTCGATGGAAATAGTGATTTCTCAATTTGGCAACAGAAAATGAATGGCATTTTGATTCAGCAAAAAGTTTTTAAGGCTATTGACGGAAAATACTTGAAAAATGTTTCTCAAGAGAAAAATTAAATGACGAGTATGCTTATTCATCCATTATCTTAAATTTGTCTAATACCGTTTTGAGAAAAGTCGGTAAACAAAATTCTTCAAAAGAATTGTGGAAAAAACTTGAAGAGCTTTATACTGAAACCTCCCTGCCTAGTAAACTGTTTTTATTGGAAAAGTTTTTCAGATACAAACTTGACTTGTCTAAAAACATTGATGAAAATTTGGATGATTTTACAAAGTTGATACAGGACATTAAACTCACTGGTGACAAAAATATTTATGAGTATTCTCCCATTGTTTTGCTTAATGCTATTCCTGAAACCTACTCTGATGTAAAGGCTGCTATTAAGTATGGTAGAGATAGTGTTAATATTGAGACCGTAGTTAATGGACTTAAGAGTAAGGAAATGGATCTTAGGGCTAATAAACCTAGTCAAAACCAACACGAGGTTATTTTTGTTAGGGGAAGACCTAAGTTTAGAAACTCTAGATATAATAACAAGAGCAGAAGTAGTAGTAAAAGCAGAAGTGGAAGTCGGAGTAAATCTAGACCTAGGAAAAACTCCTATAAAGATGATAAAATCAGAGAAAGACGCTGCTATAACTGTGGTATAAAAGGGCACTATATTAAGGATTATAGAAAATCTAGAAAGCATAATCGAGATAGATATGAAGAAAAAGAAAAGGCTAATAATGTTTCTGATGATAACAATGGTGAAGTCTTTGTTCTGTGAATTCCTTTGATATGCATGAATGGTTGATTGATTCTAGCTGCACATTTCATATGAGTCCTTTGAAAGAAATCTTCTCTAATTTTAGATATGAGCATGCTGGTTTTGTTTCTATGGCTAATGAAAAGAAATGTGAAATTGAGGGTCTTGGTGACATCTTTTTGTGTTTTAAAGAAGGTTATAGGTTAACCTTGAAAAATGTCAGATATGTTCCTGATTTGAGCCATAATCTTATTTCATGTGCTGCATTAGAGGAAGATGGTCTTGAGGGTAGATGGAGTAAAGGCCTCATGAAAATTATGAAGGGTTCATTAATTGTGTTCAAAGCTTAATGAAAGCGTAATCTCTATATATGCACTGTTTCTTGTGATAATCTTGCTACATCTCTTTGAATGTGATTTAACTGCTTTATGGCATAAGAGACTTGGTCATATCAATCAAAAGGGACTTGATTTTTTAAAGAAAGATGGAATTTTGAATGAAAAATTTGATAAACTGAATTTTTGTGATGATTGTGTTCTTGGTAAGCATCATAAAGTGCATTTTCCTGCTTCACCCTCCCCAAACCCTTCCATGTCTACTTGCATTCTTGATTATGTGCATGCTGACGTTTGGGGACCTTTTAATGTGTCCACTCATGGTGGTAATCACCATTTCTTATCTATTATAGATAATTTTTCTAGAAAAGTTTTCGTTTTCTTAATGAAATACAAATCCGAAGTGTTTGAAAATTTGAAAAATGGAGGGTTTTAGTTGCAAATCAAACTGGTAAAAGGTTAAAATCTCTTCGCACTGATAATGGTTTAGAGTTTTGTAATCAAAGCTTTTCTGATTTGTGTGATAAGCATGGAATAAAAAGGCACAAAACCAACCCCTATACCCCCCAACAAAATGGAGTTGCTGAAAGAATGAATCGTACATTGCTTGATAAAGTTAGATGCTTACTTGTAAGTTCTGGTTTGCCTAAAACTTTTTGGGGTGAAGTTGTTCTTACTGCTGCTCATTTGATAAATATGTCTCCCTTTGTGCCGTTATCTGGAAAAACCCCTGAACATGTTTGGACTGGTAAAATTCCTGACTTCTCTGCTTTACGTGTTTTTGGATGCTCTGCATTTGCTCATCAAATTGTTGATAAGTTAGAACCTAGGGCCGTAAAATGTGTTTTTATTGGTTATCCTGTCGGGGTCAAGGGGTATAGACTTTGGGTACGTAGCCAACCCGGTTTCAAAGTTTTAATCAGTAGGATGTGACGTTTAATAAAAACAAAATGCCTTGATTAGATAAAACACAAACCTTAGAAAAAGATAAAACCTTTAATAAGGTGGAGAACAACTTAGCTGATAACCAACAGGAGGGAGAGTTAGAAAACATATTAGAACCTGAACCTATGAATGAGACTGAAACTACAGAAAAATCCTGAAAACCCTGAACTAAACCCATTAGAAAACTATCAGCTTGCTAGGGACAGAAATAAAAGACAAATTAGGGCCCCTGTGAAACTTAGAGATTTTGAAACAGCCCTTAATATTGAAATGATTGAACCTACTAGGACTGATGAGGATATGAAATCCAAACAGTTGCTTAGTGCCATGAATGAAGAAATGAAGTCATTAAAAGAGAACAAAACCTGGAATTTAGTTCCAAAATCGAAAAACGCCTCTATAGTAGATTGCAAGTGGATTTTTAAAATCAAACCAGAAAACCCTATTAAGTACAAAGCTAGGCTTGTGGCTAAGGGGTTTACACAAAAAGAAGGGATAGATTACAATGAAATTTTTCCTCCTGTTGTTAAATACACAACTGTTCGTATTATCCTTGCTCTCACTGCACACTACAATTGGGAACTCAAATAAATGGATGTTAAAACTGCTTTCTTACATGGTGATTTGGATGAGAATATTTACATGAACCGACCTGTTAGTTTTCTTGAAGAATCCAAGCCTGATTTTGTGTGTTTGCTGAAAAAGTCGATATATGATTTAAAACAATCACCGAGATAGTGGAATAAGAAATCTGGCTCATTCATGCTTTCTTTAAAGTACAATAGAAGTCACTATGATCACTGTCTTTATTTTAAGCATGTGCATGATTCACCTATCTTTCTTGTTCTTTATGTTGATGACATGCTAATTGCTAGCCCTAATCCTCTTCTCATTACTGATTTGCAAAAACAGCTTTGTAATGTTTTTGAAATGAAAGATCTTGGAAATGCAAAACAAATTCTTGGCATAATCATTTCTAGAAATAGAGAAAAATCTACCATACTTTTAAATAAAAAATCCTACATTTTGTCTGTTTTGGAAAAGTTCTCAATGGAAAATGCAAAGCCTACATCCATACCTCTAGCTGCACATTTTCAACTTTGCAAAGACCAATCCCCCAAAAAGGACATTGAAAAAGCCAAAATGGAAAAAGTTCCTTATTCAAATGTTATTTGATCCATCATGTATCTCATGGTATGCACAAGGCCTGATATTGCATATGCTATTAGTTGTCTTAGTAGATACATGTCAAACCCTGGTACACCTCATTGGGAAGCATTGAAATGTTTGCTTAGATATCTGCGTGGATCAATTGATATTGGCATTACTTATTCTAGAAGCACTAATAGCACTCAACTTGTTGGATATGTGGACTCAAATTATGCAAATGATTGAGATAGTCGTAAGTCCACTACATCTTATGTGTTTACTTTTTGCGGTGCATTCATTAGGTGGAAATCCCAACTACAACACATAGTCGCTTTATCGACCACTGAAGCGGAATATATTGCCACAACCGAAGTTTTTAAAGAAGCCAGTTGGCATGATGGTCTTATAAAAGAAATTGGATTTTCAAAAGAAAAAGTGGTTGTCTTTTCGGACAGTCAGTCCTCTATACAACTTTGCAAAAACCTTGTTGCTCGTGATCGCACAAAACATATAGATTTCATTTCATTCGTGACATCGTTGGGAAGGAAGTCATAAAACTGGAGAAGATCAAAACAGAAGAAAACCCTGTTGATATGGGGACAAAAAGCCTGCCAGTGGATAAATTCATTACCTGTTTAAAAATTCTAAGATTAGTTCTTCAGTAACCTTTCCTCTATTTTAAGTTGTTTTTCTTTGCAAGCACATGCAGGGAGGGTCCCTTGGCTATGATGAAAGATCCAGATCCAAAATTAAAACTCGAAATATGTTTCCTTACGGATCATTGGTCCAAGGTAGAGTATGTTGGTATATGGCCCAATGTTCACAAAGGCCCACCTGGCGAAGCCATGTTACAGTCCACTTGGCTTGACCTACACTGATCCGGTCCACACTCGGTAGCCCGACCCTGTGTCTCTACTATTTATTCCTTAATTCTAAACCCTAGCAGCATTCTCTCCTCTCTTCTTCGTTGACTTGCGCCGCTCTTCTCTCTTCTCCCATTCTGCCATGGATCTTCTCTGATCCTTTCCACCGTCTCTTATGATGGCTTTCCAAAGCCAATACGATGGCTTTTGGAAAGCCACCTAGGCTTCCTTTTATGTATTCTTCACATCCCTATAAAAGGGGTCATCCCCTTCGACAGACAAAATACTGCTTCTTCTATCTACTATCTTAAAAGCTCTGAATAATCAGTGAGGGTCTTTGTGACCAGTGTAGATCTTCGTGATCTGAGACGAGCCTATTGTAGAGTAGCCGTGGACTGACTGTGTGGGTGGTGGCCGGAGTCTTTGTGACATCATTACCGATTTTCTGTCGGCTTCATATTATTGGATCTGGTTCTATGTGAGCCTCTCATTTCTTTCAAATATAATTTGTTTATATCTTCTGTTTTTGTTTTATTTTGGTCTGTAATTTTATAAGCAGTTTTGTACTCAACATTCTTTTGTAATAGTTGGTTAGGCCATTCGTTAAACATATCACTGAGGGGTTTCCACCCTACAATATTAGATTAAAGGCAATTTTAGTCCCGTAATTTTAGGCAATTCTCGTTTTAGTCCCGTAACTTACTAGAGTTCCATTTTAATCCTCTATAACTTAGAAAAGCTCAATTTTGGTACACATTTCATCGGAAAATTGCCTCAGTAGCCGGAGAAAGTCACGTGCCACTCACGGGACTTTTTAAATTAGGGATTTCATTTTTATTGGTTGAAGATGCTCACGTGGCGACGGCGTGGAAATAAAAACGTATACCAAAATTGAGCTTTTTTAAGTTATAGAGGACTAAAATGGAACCCTAGTAAGTTACGGGACTAAAATGAGAATTGCGTGAAGTTAGGGGACTAAAATTGTCTTTAATCCGTTAGGCCATGTGACTTTTTAAACCAATAAAAATGAAACTCCAAATTTAAAAAGTCACGTAAAGGCCATGTGACTTTTTTCGATGATCGAGACAAATTTCTGATAAAATGTGTACCAAAATTGAGTTTTTTTAAGTTATAGGGACTAAAATGAAACCCTAGTAAGTTATGGGACTAAATTAAGAATTGCTTCAAGTTATGGGTCTAAAATTGCCTTTAATCCCTACAACATTTATACTTAATTAAGGAGCATATGAATCAGAGACAACATAAGAAAAGAAAAAACAAAAATAGAAACAGAGTAAGTCTATGAAGAAAAGAAAAGGAAGAATAAGAGTAAGACAAAGACAAAATAGAAAAGAAAAACCCAAAAAGAAGAACAAAAAGTATCAGCGACACAAGGAAAAAGAAAGAGAACTTAGTTGGTCGCAGCACAGGGAATAAGCAACAGCAGAAAACTCAGACTCAGAATACCAATAGTCTTGATTCTCATGAAATATTATGTTTTGAACATGCATGCAATCCAATAGTCAAGAGGGGTTTTATTTGCCTGATGTTCGTTTCCTTATTTTATTAATTTTTATTTTTATTTTGATGGTCTTAGGCCTAAAAAGGCCTGAGCTAACAAAAGCACGCCTCGTGCGCGCCTGGGCAACAGCTTGAATGCGCCCAGGCACGCACCATCGTAGCGCCTAGACAAAGGCCAGTGCCACAGGCCGAGAATGACGAGAGGGTACCATGGTGCGCGCTGTTAACTACAATATATGGATACAAGACTGGCAAAGGTTTCAGGATATGATGTTCTATTTACATATATAGATATATGTCATTAGAATTATAGTAATAGTTCTCATTGTAGATACATTAACCATAAAATCAGATCGATATAGTGCGCTTAACATTAAGAAAACATGTATGGCAAACCTCATTAATGCATCTTTATGTCCACCCGAGTCTTTTACAAAACCCACTCAATATTCCAATTTCTTCTCTACAAATCTGAAACTACTGAAACCCTAACAGCAACCTAGGATACAAAAATGGGAAATAAAGAGGAAACGAAGAATGATTAACCAATTACTGAGGAACAATGAACAGAAAAACAAAATTAATTCCAATACTTTATACAAGGTTGTGATAAATTGTTTCAGTATACATCAGTGTATCAAGGTCAGGAGCGCTCTTAGTTTGAGCATCCCCACTGCTTTAATATCTTTCCATTTCAGTAAAAAGTTCATTGAAATTTCTCTCTGCCTACTGGGGCTTTTCATATTCTCTATAAGAAATCAAGTACTTCAATAAACCCATAAACTTGAACACAAGCAATAGTGAACCCCTTAGTATTTTAATTTGAAACTAAGAGTTCCAATCTCCTGTTTTATTCAATATCTGTTTTTGTATTACTATAATTTGACTAGAAGGTGAATGTATAGACCTTAGGTATGAACATATGTGATTGTCTTCCGTTATAATGAAATGATATCCGTAGGGTTTCTGACACATCTATGATAGTCTGAACATTTTCTTGCAAGTTTGTAACGTCAGTGTGTCAACAATATCTGTCATAACCTTCAGTCTTGGGTGTTACTTGTACAAGCTGTGGACCTGCTGTGATATCTGTTACCATGATGGCAACTTTATCTGGACGGGAAAGAAACTATGATGACACAGAGGCGAAGCCCACTGATACTTTACCTTGTCTTCTTTTCTTCGTTTTTTTTCCCATGTTCAGAAAAGAAAATGTTTTCATTTCTATATGACTATTGTCCCAGATGAGAAGAATCTATTGTTCATGCCCTGATGGTCCGTTTGGTCTTATGCTATTTTAGCTATGGTTCCAGAGGGAAGAATCTATATGCTCATGCTTTGTGGTTTCTTTGCTTTCCTTGTTTTAGCCCATTGATTTAGGTTACTTGTATACTTGCGTGATGCAGGCATTTGCTGATGCTTATGCGATGATGGAGAATGAGCTCACATGCCTCCACAATGAGGACAATCCGGATGCCCAACCTACCTGTCAACTGCTCCTAGAGTTAATTCCAAGCATTGGTCATTTGGTAGGGTCTTAATATTGCCAGAGTGATTAATCATTCCAAGGTATTTCGGCACATAATTATGTGTCAGTTTATACCAAGTTTACATAGCTAAAGTTATTTTCTGGACGCTGAAATATTTATTACTGATATATGAGTCTTGAAAAGGCTTAAAGGCAGTTTTAGTCCCCTACTTTCAGGTCATTCTCGTTTTAGTCTCATAACTTACTACGATTCCATTTTAGTCCCTTAAAACTGAAAAAATCTCAATTTTGGTACAAATTTAGTGGGAAAATTGCGTCACTCGCCGAAAAAAGTCCAATGCCAGGCATGTGACTTTTTAAATTGGGGCTGCATTTTTATTGGCTGGAATGGATGATGTGGCGACGACATGGCGCCGACGTGGATTATTTTTTAAAAAAAGAGGGATGACGTGGATATTTAATCCACGTCATCAAAATTAAAAAAAAAAAAACCAAAAAACAGACGGCTCCTCTCTTGTATCTTTAGCCCTTCTTCCATTTTCCCCAAATTGAACAAGAACCCTAAAACAACTAGAAAAATCGAAGAGCATGATGGAATGTGAATGTGCTTTGCGCTGCTCTGCTCTTCTTCCACTTTATAGAATGTCCATCTTTTTCTGATTCCAAGTGTTTGTTTGTGTTCCTCACACACACACACACACAAACATACTACTATTACTAACCCTTCAGGTACTCCCTTAATACCTTTGTGTTCACTGTTCCCTTGTTCCTGTCTCTCTGTATATAAATTGTCATTATTGTAAAAGATGCCGACAGTGGAGGAGCAGAAGTTGATTACCATGAACAAAGACGTGATCCGTTTGGAGAGAGAATCGGTCATTCCAATCCTCAAGCCCAAGCTTATCGTCCACTTGGCCAACCTCATCGGTTTTTTCCTCCTCTTTTCTTTTTTGATTTAAATGCAAATACTACTCATGTTCTTGTACATCACAGTTTAATCATTCTCACCTCCAATCTCTGCATATCTTTTTCCCATCATCATCACTTTTCTCTTTGATTTTGTTGGGTGTTTTAGGGTTCTTGTTCAATTTGAGGGAAATAGAAGAAGGGGCTGAAATTATAAGAGAGAACCCATATACCCATATGATAGATAATCTGTTCTTTCCCTTTAATTCCATGTCATTTGATGACGTGGATTAAATATCCACGTCATCCCTATTTTTTTTAAAAAAAATCCACATCGGTGCCATGTCGTCGCCACATCATCCGTTTCAGCCTATAAAAACGCAGCCTCCAATTTAAAAAGTCACATGCTTTAAAAAGTCACATGCCTAGCATGTGACTTTTTTCGGCGAGTGACTCAATTTTCCAACCAAATTTGTACCAAAATTTAGATTTTTTCAATTTCAGGAGACTAAAATTGAACTTTAATAAGTTACAAAACTAAAACTAAAATGGCCTAAAGTTAGGGGATTAAAATTACCTTTAATCTTCTTGAAAAAGTTTAATGGGCTAACTGAGAAATTTTCTGAAGTTGTTCAAAGGGGTTTTCTTTTATTTGGAGTCAAATGTGGGATTTATATGTAGAGAATTCGAAAGTGGTAAGATGGGTTCAAGAAAAGAGAAAAGAAAATTGCCAACTGGGTTGGCTGAGCAATTTGTCCTTAGGCCAAGGGCTAATGTCCAGTCTGACTTACACTTGGTTATTTTGTATTTGTTTTCATGTAGTAAGATAAGATGTTATCCTTGTGTCGTGTGTGCACTGTCCAATTACAAGCGCACTTTATCAACTATGATGATTATCTGATCATTATATGCAAGCATAAATGGAACAACTACAAGATGTCGATTTTGGAGACTCTTTGTATCAACGTGAAAAAAGTTTAGCCCTTTGAAAATTATATCAATAAGAAATAATATTTTCAGCACATCTGTTTCAAATGTGAAGACATTTGGCCATAAAGATAAGACTTCAAGGATGAACAAATTAGAGCTGATTGGTATGCGACGATAATATGAACAGTATCTAGCTTCTCATTCCTGGCATTTACCTTCAGGACTTGTATGCTTCTGCTTCACGTTGATTGCTCAACGCATTGGGGAAGATTGCCTCCGGTAGAATTTAAAGAATTGCTAATTGAGGTGCCCAATGATATGCAGTATCCTAGCTCACTTTTCACTGTCCAAAGCCAGCTTGAGGAGCAACTTATGCAGTAATTTCCCTCATATACCTTGTGTACTTGTAATATTGTTGAAGTTTGTGGTTGAACTAGAAACAGAGAGAAGAAAATCTGTGAACTCCATTGATAAACTTCAGAATGTGCAAAATATGTTTGTTTGGGTTCAATCACCAAATTAAATACACAGTTGCCTAATCACAACTAACCATAACAGGATAACCGTCAGAATGATGACAAGGACCAATGAATAACAGAATAAATGAGTCATCTTGTACACAAAGCAAACAAAAGAAAACACCATTTGAAAACACGCCATTAGCTACCCAGCGTCAAGGCTGAAATTGTCATCATCTTTCTCATCATCATCTTCAACCATTGCAGCAGTAGTTTGCAAGTTAATCTTCTGGGCAAGCTCCTCAACAGCCCCCCCCACAAGTGGGAGGCGGGTGCAAGGCAACCAACCCCAACTTGCCTACCAAGTTAGCAAAGTTTCTAACCCCAACAACCTTAGTAAACAAATCAGCAGGCTGCAGAGTACTACGAATATGTGAGGGAGAGATGAAGCCATCTGTATAAGAGTTTCACACCATATGACAGTCAATTTCAAAATATTTGGTGCCTTCGTCAAAGACGGGATTTTCGATAATATGCAAGGCAGCATGGTTATCACAGTAAAGACAAATAGGGAGAGAAGTAGAAATCCCAAAATCTGACCAGAGGAATGAAAGCCAACGCAATTCACAAACAAGCACCGCCATGCTCCGGTACTCCGCTTCAGCTATGGAGCGAGAAACAGTCGTTTGTTTCTTTGTTTTCCATGAAACTAAAGCATCACCAGAGAAGATACAAAAATCGATGGGAGAATAGTGGGAATCAGGGCAAGAAGCCCAATCGGCATCGCAATAACCCACAAGTTCAAAGCTGGAACTCGACGGTAAAAATAGACCCTTCGAAGGGGCACCCTTGAGGTATCGAACAACATGGAGAGCTACTTTCCAATGTCTGTCACACGGACGAGTGAGGTATTGACTAAGTTGCTGTACCGACTACGAAATGTTCGGACGGGTAAAGCCTAAATACAAAAGCCTCCCCACCAGCCTGCGAAAACGATCCGGATCAGGAAGCAAGGCACCAGCATCTGCACTGAGCTTAAGACCCAAAGGTAAAGGAGTGGAAATCAATTTGGCCGAAGTTAAACCTGTATCACGAACAATATCTTGAATGTACTTGGACTGAGCCATAAAATACCGTCAGAATTCCGCCCAATTTCCAACCCAAGAAAATACGGAGCGTCTTTGAGATCCTTAATGGTAAACAATGAATGAAGATAATGCTTAACAGACTCTACGCTTGCCAAAGAAGAAGCTGTGACCAACATGTCATCCACGAGGAGGACCAAAAAATCATCATTAGTACCTTCTGTGAAGAGGCAATGGTCGTGCCCAGATTGCCGAAAACCAAAATCCTTGAGCTTCGCAGTGAGCTCCACATTCCATTGTTGAGAAGATTGCTTTAAACCATAAACGCAGTGAGTATCCTCGGGTGGCACCATGTATAAATCCTCATCTAAGTAACCATGCAAGAACGTATTGTTTACGTCCATTTAGTGTATAGGCCAACCTCACGCAGCAGCTAAACTCAAGAACAAACGAACAGTAACCGGCTTAGCAACAAGGGAAAAATTATCTGTGTTACTGACCACTGCAATTTGGTTGAATCCTTTAGCCACGAGATGAACTTTGTAGCATTCTATTGATCCATCATCTCGAAGTTTCGTCTTGAACACCCAATGGGTTTCTTACCAACAGGCAAAGATACAAGCTGCCACGTATGATTCTGCTCCAGGGGCTTTAATTCAGCTGCCATTGCATCTCGCCATTCCTTGTGTTCCACCGCCTCCAAATAGGATCTAGGCTCCTGCAATAACGACAAAGAGGCCACAAAAGAAGAGCATGCAGTAGTGGAAGGATATAGTAAGTTAGACATAGAGAGATTGGACACAAAATCGTTGAGCCAGGCAGGCTTAGAAATCTGTCTAGAAGAGCGTCTGAGAATGGGTGAAGCAGGGCTGTGAGAAGAGGTAAATGGAGGCCGAGAAGGAACGCTTTTAGAAAGTGAAACTAGAGGAGAAAAGTCCAAATGTGTAGGCACTGTAGGCAAGGGAGCAGGAGAAATAGAAAGAGATAAATCATGAGAAAAAGGAAAGTGTTTTTCATAAAACTGAACATCTCTTGAGAATAGAACTAAACCATTATGCAAATTATACAATTTGTATGCCTTTTGATGCATAGAATTTCCAATCAAAATGCATTCGAATGCTCTGGAATGAAATTTTGACCTGTGGGGACTTAAATTGGTAGCAAAACATAAGTGTCCAAAGGTTCTCAAATGGTTATATTGTGGGGGTTGTCCATGAAGACATTCATAAGGTGTCAACTAACGTAAAGTTTTACTAGGAGTGTTGTTGATTAGGTAGGTAGAAGTAAGAGTCGCGTCTCCCCAGAAACGAATAAGGGGAGATGCCTAAAACAATAAGGCCCTAGCCACACCTAACAAATGTCTATGTTTTCTTTCTATTCGGCCATTCTGTTGAGGAGTATAGGTACATGAGGTTTGGTGCACAATGCCGAGAGTTGAACAAAGTAATGGCATTCATGATTGAGGAATTCCGAGCCATTGTCAGACCTTAAAATTTAATTTTATAATTGAACTAATTTTGAACTAAAGAAGAAAATTGCTTGAGGATGGAAGGAACTTGAGACTTTTGCTTGATAATGAAGGTCCACAGGCATCTGGAATAGTCATCCAACAAAGTTAGTACATACGAACCCCCACAAAGGTTTGAGGCAGTGTAGGGACCCCAAAGATCCATATGTACAAGTGCAAAAAGTTTAGTAGCATGTGTAGTACTATGAGGAAACGGAATTCAAACTTGTTTAGTTCTATGGTAGATTTCACAAAGTGTATCAGTGTGATCATAATTGCAGTCAATAGAGGATATTTTCTTTATAGTTTTTATAGGTGCATGTCCCAAGCGATTGTGCCACAAATCTGAAGTACAAGAAACAGAGTTGGAACAAGTTACATCTTGAACAGAAGAACAAAGGATGGAATTAGACCTGTAAATGTATAAGTTTTTGGAGAGCACTCCTATAACCAGGTCTTCTCTATTGTCCTGGTCCTGCAAAATGCATCTGTCTTTAGTGAATTGGAACTGATAAAGCTTATGGTGACACAATTGACTGACTGAGATTAAGTTCACAGAAAAAGGAGGAACAAAAAAAACATTCTCCAAGATGATAGAAGCAGTAAATCTAACAGTTCCTATATACATTACTGATATCTTTGAATTGTCAGGTAGATGCAAGAATAGAGGAGTGGAAGGTTTAGCATATGTGTGAAACAAATCAATATTGGCATAAACATGGTTAGTGGCCCTAGTATCGATAATCCAGTAGTTCAAATCAATAATAGGTGTTTTAGCAATATTACCTGCAAACTCGTCCTCATAATGTGCAAAGTTTGCAGAACTGGTAATCGGGTCTGAAGGTGTTGTATTCCTTTGCAATAACCTGAGTAATTCAGCCATTATATGTGATGTATCCTACTTTGGTGAACGCTGCAAATTTTAAGCATTAGTCTCAACA
The DNA here is from genome assembly GCF_026168435.1 of Sesamum indicum. Taxonomy (NCBI): domain Eukaryota; kingdom Viridiplantae; phylum Streptophyta; class Magnoliopsida; order Lamiales; family Pedaliaceae; genus Sesamum; species Sesamum indicum. The sequence continues at coordinate 4,426,921 of NC_142667.1, read as the reverse complement.
TTTGCAGCAAACATCTTTCCTTTCTGTTTCCGTTCAGTCAATGATTTGTACCAATCTAGTAAGCCATGCAGTAGAAAGCAATTCTCTTGGATATGTCCCTATTTCTTGCAGTGAGAACAAATTAATTTCTTCTTATCAAACACAAATTTATTTTTCTGCATACCTTTGTCGCCTTCTCTCCTATTCTCTTTCAAGGCGAGTTGATAGGCCACATTATTCGAAGTGACCTCCAAATCCGTTTGTGTTAACCTCTGTTGCCCAACCGTGTAAATCATCGAAAAAGCTCTTCCAATGCTTGCCAGCGGATCAAGCATAAGTATTTGACTGCGTTCGTTGTTAAAATTCTCATGACGGCCCATGAGAAATTGCATGAGTTGATTCCTTGAATTTAAACTTTCAATATCCTTGTTGATACCACACGTACATCCCCCACACTTACATTTAGGAGCCGGCACTAAACAGTTCAGCTCGTTCCAGAGCTTGGTTACTTTTGTGAGATAGGCAGTGAGGGTCAATTCTTGCTGCGATACCGAAGCAATCTCCCTCTGTAATTGATAGATCATAGGTCCGTTGCTTCGACCATATCTATCCTGAATCGCAAGCTAAACTTCTCCCGAATCTCCACAGTACATAAACGACTCTATGATGTCTTTTGACATAGAGTTCCAGATCCACGATGTTACCATCAAATCAACTCGACGCCACTGTTCGAAATTAGGCGAACCTAGTGCCGACTGTGGAAAGCTACCATCTATGAAGCCTAGCTTCACTTTGTCCCCAAAGAGACATATATTGCTCGTCTCCAAATCAGAAAATTCATACCGTCCAGAGGTGAAGTAGTCAATGCCAAATTAGAGTGCTCAAATGGATGAATAAAGAGCACATCCTTCTCGTGTTCATTCTGATTATCAGTAGCATTCTGTGCCATTTCACTGTAATGCAGAATCTGTTCTTCTCAATGGGAAAGGAATCTGTAAACTCAATAGCTTGTGCGTATACAGAGACCTTCATGAAGAAGACTCTGATACCATGTTGAAATTTGTGGTTGAACCAGAAATAGAGGAAAAAGAAACAGAGAGCAGAAAATCTGTGAACTCCATCGATATACTTCAGAATGTGAAAAATCAGTTTGTTTGGGTTCAATCCTCAGATTAAATACACAGTTGCCTAATCACAACTAACCATAACAGAATAACCATCGAAGTAGCATTCTGTGCCATTTCACTGTAATGCAGAATCTGTTCTTCTCAATGGGAAAGGAATCTGTAAACTCAATAGCTTGTGCGTATACAGAGACCTTCATGAAGAAGACTCTGATAGCATGTTGAAATTTGTGGTTGAACCAGAAATAGAGGAAAAAGAAACAGAGAGCAGAAAATCTGTGAACTCCATTGATAAACTTCAGAATGTGAAAAGTCAGTTTGTTTGGGTTCAATCCCCAGATTAAATACACAGTTGCCTAATCACAACTAACCATAACAGAATAACCGTCGCAGTGATGATAAGGACCAATGGAAAACATAATAAATGAGTCAGCTTGTACACAAAGCAAACAAAAGAAAACGCCATTTGAAAACACGCCATTAGCTACCCAGCGTCAAGGCTGAAATTGTCATCATCTTCAACCATTGCAGCACTAGTCTGCAAGTTAATCTTCTGGGCAAGCTCCTCAACAAATATTCACAATCCATTTTATGCTTTCACAAGATTCATCAGAAGTATTTATCTTCCATTCGCATCTTCGTACAGTTTGTGGTGTCATCAATTGGTAGATGTAGAAGCGGCATATTCAGATCCGAGTAACTCGTCGTCCTTTTTGCTATTGCAACTGATCCTCTCCAAATAAAGGTAAATGAATTTGCAATTTCTGGCACATCCACAATACGACTTTGGTTATATATGCTAATTTCATGCATCTACACGCTCTTGCTCTGGTTCTCTGCAGACAGGTGCTTCAGTAGGCGTGCACTTGTAACATCATGCTCTCCAAGAAGACGGCCATGGAAATTCTAGGATTCTACTAGAAATACATGGTGACTGGTTCTGATGCTTCAACACCACAGGGCCACAAATTATGTTTTTAACAGGGGGAAAGAAAGACGGCGAATATTTATAGTTTGAAACATGTGGAAAATTGAGTTGAGCTTATTGGAAGGTCAGAGTCCAGTTTCTTTATATGATTTACAAGTGTAAAGCTGGACTTGCATGGAGATCTTCCTCCCAAGATTGGGGGTCATGTGTAGGCCGTAACCGCTCCATTTTGAGAGAGACTGCAACAACAGGAGTCTCCAAATATGAATGGAGATGCACGCATGGAACACAACTTCTGTTGATGGTCAGAAGCCGTGTGATCTTCTGAGCTTTACAAAATCCCTCCCAAGACAATTGCTACCTCTGTATCTCAGTTTTCAATAGGAAATTGAAGGTTGAAAATACAACATAAGTTCATTTCGCTCTACTTCAGACTGAGAAACACGAAGGCTACAGTGCAAGTTGAAGTGACAATTCTGAGAGCTTTAACAGGGGAAAAAATCATGGCAAATTACCCAGAAAAAATATGAGAAAACTGCTTATTGTTTAAAGCACAAGAATTTAAGTTGTAAATATGTAACTAAACTTTTCTATCTGTTGTTATGCATCTTCACATTCTATGATTGATGTCTAGATATGCACATTTAAAATGAAAGAAAACATGCATGATAAAAACCTTGCATTACAATTGAAATTACATCAAAAAATTTCATGCACCAGCATTCGGGAGCCTTGATTGATATGCACGTCGAAGGATCTCCAATACGATAAGAACACATTCAAGAGTCTCCCCTGATAACTAGCTCAACTCCTATAGCTTATCAGCAAATTCCTTGGCCTATAGTTTATCGTCCTTGCAATTCTCCTGGGAAAAAGCTGCTATCCTTTTTGCTGACAAAAGCTTGTAACTTACAAACCTTGTTAATCGTCTGGGAAAAAGTCGACATCCTTGGGTGGACCCTGGCGGAGCTTGTTCTGGAGTTCCACCTGCTTGGGTATAACAAGTTCTATTCCTTTCCCCAAATATGAAAAATATCTTTCAAGCAACTTCTGCAATCATACATAACATCGCATCTCAGTCTGGTGACTAACAATCCCACCCTTTTTTATCTTACTAAGGTGACACCAAGGAGTTCTTCAACTCAACAGGTAGTTAAGCATGAATATGAAAGAAAAAATTGTTCAGGTATAACAATGTTGCTTATTGCTCACCACAGCAGCATACGCGTCAATCCTCCCTTCACGAGCAGATCTACTGAGGCCCCTGAACATTTAAGACAATTTCAAAAAAAATTATATGATGCTCTACTTTAGACTTTATCCACATATTTCAACGAGTGCTGTAAAACAATATAGCATTCTAGTTGAGGAGATGCGCTGGGATTAGACAATCGACATTGGTTGTTACTTAGAGATGGATCAGAAGAGATGATCACTTGGCTATCATATGGTCCAGAGCCTCGGCAGATGTTCCATGCTCATCCTGCAGGTATACTCTCCACCCCCTGATGCAGAATCAAGATCCATGATAACTATGACATTGTTCTAAGACCATGATAAGATAACCAAGAATAACAGCCACTCGAACTACAGAAATGAAAAACAGATTAACAGAGCAATAAAGCTTATAAGAAATCACATTCACATCTCTGTACGGGAGAAAATAAACAAAAGCATATAATTGAATGCACAATCTAATATTAACATGTAAGTATAAGTCAAAATACTTGATTATTGGTCGAGTGCTATGTTTAGATATCAACTTCATGTGAGTATAGGAACTTTCTTGATTTTTTTTTATTGGAAATTCATAGCTCCTACAAGCCAGCATTTCCCTAAAAACAACCTCTGGGAAGGAATAGATCTCTACATTCTTGGAAATAGATTATAAAGCTATCCTTTAGATTGAGTTGTGCGTCTGTCTAGTTATTGTTGTGCTTATGTTGGTTTTCGTTCAACTATTTTAACCTCACGACATCAGCAAGTAGCAGGAAATGTACCTCTCCGCAGCTCGAACTGCAAGCCTCCCAGCCACGCTACGAACTTTATTCGATTGCTCTGTCTCCTTCCCTTCACCAGACTTTGGAAGCCCAATTATGAATTCATCAACTTCCTAACAATCCATACAGATTTATCATCTTGCAAATATTCAGTCCACCCCATATAAAGCTAATATCGAGAAAATAAACTCTGAAAAATCCCACATAACAATGAAAGCAAATTCCTTTCTTCTCAAACCTGCTTTTCAGCAATATCAAGAAGTCTAAGCTCAAGCTTCTGCCCTCTTAATTGAAGAACCTAGCAACAATACCACAAAAACCCATCTCATCTATTCATACATAAACGTACAATACATACACACATAAAATGATTTTGTACGCGTCAGGAGTACCGTTAAGGGGCGAATGGAGAAGCCTTTGCTAAGGGCAAAGCCGGTGCGGGACAATCCCAAGTCTACCCCTAGACTGAAGCCGCCCCGCCACGACGGGTCGCGCTTCCGGCTAAGGGCATTTGGGGGAATTTGCTCCTCCCATGGCAATGAAACTGATGCTGCAGCCCTTGGAAACAATTGGGTTCATGTAGGTAAAGAAACTGAAATTCCTCTTTGAATTTGAAGAGGGTTTAGAGTTGCGAACTGAACTGCCATTTATTCTTTCTTAATTTTCGTTTCCCCACTTTTTTCCGCCAGTGGAGCGTTGGTGTAGTTCATGATTGGAGTGTATTCAAGAAAGGTAAAATCCACTTTACCCCCTCTATTCTAGTTTTTTCTCACTTTCTTCCCCGTTTTTTTCTTTAGTTACATTACATAAGCCCCCGTACACTCTTATCTAGAGGTGGCAGATGAGTTGAGCCGGCTCGCGAGCTCGGCGAACCGGTTCGATTTTGAGCTCGAGTCGAGCCAGCTCGAGCTCATATTTGGGTGTTCACCGCTCGCGAGATGGTGAATATTTTTTACTTTTTTTATATATTTTTTTATTTTTGAATTCTTTATATATTTAATTTTATATTTAATATTTGATCAGTTTTATAATTAAAATTGATCATATATTATAATTATTAATCAATATCATACATTTTATTTTGGTTAATAATAAATTATGGTACTTTTATTTATATATTTAATCTTTATATAAAAATAAATTTAATCAAAAACTTAGTAAATTATAATTTTTTTATAATTAAAATCATTATTTATTATGACATATATAAACTTTATATTATTCTAATATATATTTGTATTACGTTATATTTTTCTTAAATTGACAAGTAATTCACTTATAATTTTTTATTATTTATAATTTATGTCAAAATTTAGTAATTCCTATGGATTAATCTAAAATTTATAATAATAATAATAATAATAATAACAACAACAATAATAATAATGATGATGATGATGATGATGGTGGTTGAACAATTCTAATTATTATTTTATTATATATATAATGAGATTAAAAAGTTTAATCAATAAGTACGATATCTTAAAATTCGGATACCTAATTCATACGAAATTTAAATATATATACAAAACTGTGTCCATTAAATCATATCGGATGGTATGATTTAAAATCAAATGGCCTGATTCAACGATACACCGTCTTAAATGATTACTCTTATGTTTTGAGTACGATATCTCAACATCCGTATATCCAATAAATCTAAAACTTTACCAAATGTATTTTTTTGTAAGTTTTATCATATCTAACGGTCAGATCTGAATTTTGATGGCCCGATTAACTCATTTTTTCAACAATGTAAGATGATAGTTACATCAATGTTATACTAACATTTATAAATATATAAATATTGCAAATTGTTAACATATATTAATTTCAACTATATCTATGTAAAAATTTGATGATTTGGTTTCATTATTTAAAATAATAATAATAATGATGATGATGATGATGATGGTTGAATAATTATAATTATTATTTTATTATGTATAATGAGATTAAAAAATTTAATCAATAATTAACATATCTTAAAATCCGGGTACTTGATTCATACGAAATTTAAATATATACAAGACTGTGTCCATTAGATCATATCAGATGGTATGCTTTAAAATCACATGGCCTGATTCAACGATACACCGTCTTGAATGATTACTCTTATGCTTCGAGTACGATATCTCGACATCCGTATATCCAATAAGTCTAAAACTTTACCAAATGTATTTTTTTGTAAGTTTTATCATATCTAACGGCCTGATCTGAATTTTGATGGCTCGATTAACCCATGTTGTTCAATGATGTAACATGATAGACATCAATGTTATTAACATTTATAAATATATAAATTTTGTAAATTGTGAACATATAACATATATTAATTTCAACTATATCTATGTAAAAATTTTATAATTTAATCTCATGATTTAAAATAATAATAATAATAATAATAATAATAGTAATAATAATAATAATAATAATAATAATAATAATAGTAGTAGTAATACAAAAAGTCAAAAATAAAAAACCCATCACTTTCTCTCTCTTGTTCTTGTTTCTTCTTCCTCTTTCTTTCTCTCTTTCTGTTTCTTCTCCATTCTTTCTCCTCTCTCAATTCTTCCCCAAATCCATCTCTTGGATCCCTAACCCCAAACTCACGGCAACAAAGACAGCAGGTCGGCAACGAGGATGGCGACGAGTACGGCAACGAGTACGGCTTCCATCTTTCTCCTCTCATTTCTTCCCAAAATCCATCTCTTAGAACCCTAGCCCCAAACTCACGGCAACAAGGACGGTAAGTCGGCAACGAGGACGGCGACGAGTATGGCTTCCAGGTAATCTTTATTTCTCTATTGCATTTTACTTATTCTTCTTTTTCTTGGGTTTGGTGTGTTTTTAGCACATCTTGTTTAATTCTTTTTCTTGGGTTCGGGTGTGTTTTCAATGGACAATGATTTGTTTAATTCTTGTTGTTGTTGTTTGCTTTTGTAAGAGTTGTAATGTTGTATGGAAGACCATTATCGATTAGCAAATTTTCTGAAAAATTTTGTATGTAATGTTGTAAAATTCCTCTCCTTCCTGCCTCCATTCTGCTGCAATTTCTGGAACAAATTCGCGAGCTCGAGCTGGAGCTCGAAAATATTGTATCGAGCTCGAGCTCGAGTTCGAAATCACAGAGTCGAGCTCGAGCTCGAGCTCGACAAAAATGGTCGAGCTCGACTCGTTGCCAACCCTACTCTTATCAATTCTTCCATTGCACCCTATCTCAAAAAAATAATTGTGTAAAAGCTAGCAATTTATTTCAATTAATTTTATAAAATAAAATACTTATTATGAAAGGATAATTGAATAAACTGCAATGATCTCTATTAAACTTTGGCATAATCATAAATATCTTTCGTTATTTGAAAAATTACGAACACGCCCTTAATATTTGATGGAATTATGTAATTATTGGATTGGGGTATGAAATTATCAACTATGATGTTATTGTATTTTAAAAAAAATAATTAAAATTTTGTAAAAAACTTTAATGAGGTGGATTAAAAAGTTTGAAAAATTATCCATTTTGTTGATAAAAAAATTAAAAAATTTTAAAAATAGATCAAATGATAAGTTTTAGTTTAGAGGAGCATTTTGGTCAGTTTACCACTAAAAATCGATGAAAATTTAACAAAGACTAACAAAATGGGTTAATTGTTAGACGACTAAATCAAAGAGCTATTAATAATTTTTCAAACAATAAAGAGTATTCATAATCATATCAAATCTCAGGAGAAGTATGTGTAATTTATACTATTATAAAATTACAAACTCTTTCTTCATACTCCTTGTATCTCTATGTTGTTAATAAAGAATTTTAACTTAAAATATAATCATTCAGATAGTAAAATAATTTTCGAAAATTAGATCAGGTTGTTGGGTGTTTTTTTCCCCCCTTTTTTATAGTGAAAAAAATTAGGTTGATTCATTATAGCAATTTCAATTAAATAAAACTAACCGCCATGAGGGTTTTTTTTTTTAATAATTTGTTGAGATTTGCTCAACTTATTCTTCATTGGCCTACCAATATAATAGAAGTTGAGTTTAGGAAAAATCAAATATATTATTATAAGTTAATCACTCTAATCCCGTAATATAAATCTTACATCCTCAACGCAACTCTATTAACACAATAGAAATTAAATCCCGTCTCTCCACTAGCGCATGAATTTAAATCGATCTCCACTAGCTCAAATATATAGGTCACCACAATATCATTGGCGGACTCTTTTATTTCGCAACATAGTACTTTTTCGTCCGTGTGGCACATTTTACACTCAACTTTCCACTAGTCTTTCAACATCGATGGTTGAAGTTCACTAACACGATATCTGAATGTCTCCTGTTGCATCACTTTGTTCCCGTACACTTGCCTATTCACAATGCCCATGTTCGTCGACGCTTACAGCTTCCTACCTTTGCTTGTTTACATGTCCATCCTCAACTAGCTAGTTTGCCAGCTATACATCTAGCCCACATTCTCGGGTTCTTCTGACCCATCTCTCAATGGTAAGGAGCATCCTTGCTCCATATCAGCAATGTAGGCTAATCCTATACCATCTCGTGCCCAACGTTCACTGAGTGCATTATCGGCCCATGTCGTCACCATGACCGTATTTCATTCTTCGTCTAGGTAGGGCTACATCATATGTCTGAAGCTCATTCAATATGCCAGCCTTACAAGTTGATCCCAGACGGCATGTACAACATGCCTTCTTGCTTGTCGGCATGATTTCTCAACTTGCTCATAGCTACGTTTCCCCCAGAACCGCATATCTTAACCGACAAAACCTTGTGCACGCTTAGACCCAATAGCCCATGTCATGAGTTAGTTCATGAGGCATTGGAGTTCTTACCTCACTCGATCAGCTTGAGGTGTTGTCCTATAATTCTCGCAGCTTGTGGGGCAACGTTACATCAACACATAGGCTCTTGGCCCAAATATGGGTCCATACGACCTATTTGCTCACTTAATTCCTTACTACATGAGTAGGGTTCCAATGCATACTCCCTTTATAATAAGTTTAAAAAACTTTTTTTTTTATTCCAACAGTAGACATTAAATGATCGAGGGATGCATTTTTCACATCTCTCTTGTCCAACCTCCAAATCACATGTTGCTTGAACCGATGCGTAGCTTACGAATTCTATATTAGCCCTGCAGAATCTTAGCTCCATCAAATCATGCACTAGTAGGAAATTGCCTTCTCAATACTTTGCAATTACTACACTACTATTGCACTGGCAATCTTGAAATATCATTGTCGTTTCCTAACCAAAGGTCTTACTCATAAACTTAGTGATGTTCCTAACACTAAAGGGAGTGGATCAGCTTGGAAACAGGCGGCGCAAGCGCGTGAATGAAACTAATAGCGAGAAAGTAGGCATAATTAAAATTTGATCCTATGACTGAGGGGTGTACCCTTGGTGGTTCTCGGACATTCGATGTAGTATGAGGTTTAAAATAGAGAACAAGAATTCTTTGGATACCAGGCTATAGGTAAACGAATGAAAGAGGCCGCATTATGTAAATGAAAATTACCTCTTTCATTTGCATTTTAACCGACAAACCATATCCGACCCGTTCATCTTAGAGTCCAAATGAGAAGTTCTCTAGAGATGATCCACATCACACTAAGAGGAGAATGATCCTGATCTTCTTGCTAGAGGAAATCAAAATCAATTTGGATGAGGTGATAAAAACTGAATTACACTATGAATTAGTATATACTTTTTGGGTCAAATTCATTTTGACCCCCTTAGATTATCTAAATATCAAAAAAACCCTATAAAAATTTTAATATCAAAAACTACCACTGTGTTATGAATAAAATATCACACTGCTCCCTGGTCAACGATTTTACTCCCATGAATTTCTGAAAAATTTGCACATTTAGTCTTTACTCACCTCTAATTGCGTGTTAATCCCCTAGCCTTGAAAAATGGTATCAGAGCCTAGGTTTATTGAAGAAATATATGATTATATTACATTTTGATATTATTTATCCACTAATGGAGGAGATTTTCCAAAAGAGAATGGAACCGAACGAAAGTTCGAGTTATTATGAAAATAAAGAATATTTCCAAATTCTGGAAATACAAAGAAGAGAATTTCTCATGGAAATTCTTGACAAATGTGGCAATGGTCTCAAGAGGATTGATTCAAAACTTCTCACGCCAGAAGAAAAACAAGAGTGGCTAAGAAATTTTGAAGTCCGACAAGTACTACCAGGAAATGCAGTGAGACGTATACATTCCACTGAAGTCCATGGTAGAATCCCAGCCAGGAGAAACGGAACGGGTAAATTCTTGCATAATTTCAGGTCTAAAAATTATGACTGATTGGAAAGAACTAGAGCCGGATACATCAAAGATCTCTCAAGATCTAAGAGAGATACAAAAGACGGTTCAAGACTATGGATATAGGTTAATACATATACCTATGAAAATAGAATCCTTAAGCCAAAAGGTAGACGAGGTCCTTAAGATCCTTCCCGATCTACACAAGGGTCTTACAGATCTGAAGGCAGAAATTACAGATCTGAAGAGAAATCAACGAGAGAGCCTTGAGACATCTAGATCCAGACAAGAGCGAATCAGGGACGCCCTTGGAACAGTACCTCTTCTACACCAGAAGGGGAAGGCCATAGAGATTCCAAAACCAAAGTCAAGAGAAGATCTGATTATTGCTTCTATTGGATCTATAAAATAATGGAAGTAACAAGAGCGGATCTATCAGATCTACAAGAATTGGCTGAATTCTTTTCCCAACTCGGGGTCGTGGATTTAGTCAATATCCAAACGAATGAGATCACTCCAGCATTACCACCGCCGGAGGGAAGTACATGCTCTAATGATCCTCCACAGGATCAACCGATTAGAGAAAGTGCAGACTTCCACACTAATGCCACTCCAACGTTTGTGGGAACCAGGCTAAAGGAAAATCCAGGAAGAAATCCAAAAAGAGTGCCGGAGAATACATCTTGGGCTACTATGCTCCAGCCCTTACATCCATATGGCTACCTGGATATTATCGATTTCCGAAATACCGAGAAATTAATAGACGAATGGGTTGCAACAATCAAGATAGCAGCAACTACCCTAGAGCTCGACAAAGAAAACTTCATAAAGCTTGTGGAATTGAGCTTAGACGGATCGGTAAAGATCGGATAGGATAATACCCCAGAAGATACCAGAGCCAACATCCTTGTCGGAGACTCAAAAGGTGCGGTAGCAGACTGGCTAGATAGACTTATCAAGATACACATCGGAGATGGATATTTCGAAGGAAGTAGAGCAGAAAAGGCTAGAGGATATGCACAGGCTCTTTTTAGCCTTGAACTTAGAAGTATTTGCGCAGTAGATGAATACGTCTATTGGTTTCGCAAGTACTTTTTTCAAAGTGGAGTAGCAATGGAAGTAGCAGCTCCAATGTTCTTCGCAAAGATATGCAGTCCATGGAGGGAAATGTTGATTCAGTCATACAAAGTACCTGAAGGACAGTTAGATTCAGTGGCGCGAAGAATGTCTTTCCTTAAAGATAAACTGAAGGATTGGTGTTATCAAGCATCCATCCAGAAGAATATGAAAAGACTGAGAGGTAAAATCAAACGAACCCCTCTCTGTTGTGATGACAATGATTTTTTCCAACTATTATAGGAAAATCAAGTGAGCCAAGGAAAGGGAGGAAGCAGAATAGTGACTCCTACCCTAGGAGTTCCAGAAGAACCTTTTCCCCGAGGAGATCATGGTGGTCCAAGTCCAAAGCTAGAACATATAAATCTGGACAAAGAACAGGACAAGCAAAGGTTTCATCCCAAGGATGTAGACGAACAGATGCAAGATCCACTGGAAGAACCCCTACAAGAAAAAATTTCAGACGGGCCTATACCCGAGCCAATGAAAGTTTCAAAGACTGCAATTACTGGACTTGCGGAGCAAAAGGACATATATCTCCCGACTGCCCGCAGAAACGTAGTGAATTGAGAAAATTTGAAGCCACAGATGATATCCTAGATGCAGGATACTATGGCGATTTGGTACCTATCTATCAATTCGAAAATCTTCCTTCAGATGAAAGTGTCCATGAAGAGGAAATAGAGACTGATTCGGATGGATCTTCAACCGAGTCAGAATAATTACAACGAGGGAGATAGACTTCAAACTTCTGAAAGCCTATCAGGATTCTTTTCCAGAATGACGGTGTCAAACAAAACCATGAAAAGAATCATGCGTCAAGATTCCAACCTCAGCTCATACGATGGATTTAAGATTAGAGGAATTGGGAAAGTCCTGAAGCAGATAGGACTGAACTAAAGGAAGCATCACATAATCTACATAGTAAGTTCAGATGAGTTTGCTATACCTATGGAACTTACTGGTAATGTGATGGAAATGCAGTTAATTCCTAAAGAAAAAATTCTTGAAGAATTGAGTAAGCTTAGAGAAGAAGTAGCTATTACTATGAAATGGATCCATATAGGGGCTATTGAAGTAGTAATAAAAGCAACTTTTAAGGAAGAAATTGATTCAGAAATACATTTATCGATAATGGATAGAAGAATAAATAACTTAAGAGATGGTTGTCTTGGAACAATGATAGGAAATTTGTACACAGGAAAATTGATGTTTGACATTCATCCTAGGATTGCATACAACCTAGCAGACCAAGATTTCAGTAGAGTCTTACCCCTCATCAAGATTTTGAAAGAAAAGATCTAATGAAAGAAGGAAATAGACCATATTCTATAACCTATGGAATTGCATATGCCCTTTTCAATACCCATTATTTAGATTTGTTTCTTAGGAAAGAGTATATTGAGATTCCTAGGATTTTCAAGGAGTTCGCTAAGGTAATGACACCAGACCCTATTAGGATACCTAGAATAGGTGGTGTTGATATTATTATAAAAGATCACCCAGTCTTAGACCGGACACTTAGCTCTAGGACTGAGTTTAGTAGTCGGATGTCCTTTTCAGAAGATAGGATTATAGGCTACAAAGGAAAGGAGAAAAAGTTATTAAAAGCTTTAACTCCTCAAGAGATTAGGGTAGATAACGTAAAACTTAGATGCCCTGAAGGATGGAAAGAAATACAAGTTATATTCGACATCACTAAGAAAGAGAATTATTTTGCCTGTGATGATTTATATCATTTGCAGCAACCTGCTGTTGGAAAATATGAGGGCATGCTAGAAATAGCAGGCCATGAAATTTTAGTTGCAGGTATTGCAGGACGAGAAAATGAGAGTATGACTTTGGGGTTAAGTTTCCTCGAAGATCTTAAACTATGGGGAAGAAAAGGTAACGGAATGGAATTCAGTCTTGATGGTGTTACCATAAGGATTGAATGACGAGTCCCTTTTCCATATACATATCTGTTGGTATTCTATATGATCAATATAAGACAGAATATTTTGCAGCTTATATTGATTCAGGATCAGGAATTTGCACGGCAAAACCCGGAGTTTTTCCTATGAAAGCAAGGGAAACCTTACCGGTTATCGCAGGAAGGGATTTTTCGCAAAAAATCCTAATACTCAATAAGGTATATGAGAAGCCAAAATCATGATTGGAGGAGCATTTGGATCACCTTGGTTTAGGGTAAAAACACCTCGTATATACTTAATGATACAGGTGCCGATATCTTGCTAGGTAACAATTTCATACAAACATTTGAAAGATATATGCAGGATAATCATAGGAATCTGTTAATCTTTACTACTAACTGTGGTAGTGAGATACAGGTGTTGCAAAGAGAAAAAGCATTTAATAGGATAATGCCAATAAAATTTCGCAGCAAACGTGGTGATTTTGATGCCAGATTAACTCATCCAAAAATGCAGGATAAGAGAAAATTTGGTAAGGTCCTTTTGTCTTTCAGGTAGTAGGGACTCATAGATAGGGATAGCTTCTATAAGGAATCCGAGGAGGAAATTCTGAACCTTAAAGAAGCACTATTGGAAATGAAATCGCTAGACATCAGCGAAGAAAGCAGGTTTTCTCTTGAGAATGTCAAGAGGCTTATTTAGAGGAACTTCAGTGAAAATTCTCTGGCTTGGTGGGATAGGAACAAAATCGAAGCTACTCTGAAGATCAAAGAAGAGTGCAAATACGAGTATGTTCGATACAAACCTATCCAGATGAACATGGAGGATAAGAAGGATATGCAAATCATAATCAAAGAGCATATCAGTCTTGGACTCATTGAACTCGGAGTCTCTACCTACAGTAGCCCTGGATTTCTGGTAAGAAACCATGGTGAAATAAAAATAGGTAATCCCAGGTTGGTTATTAACTATCAAGGTATTAATAAGATATTAAAATTTGATAGTTATTACATTCCTAGTAGAGAACACTTAATTGATTGCATTAAAGGAGCAAAAGTGTTTTCTAAATTCGATTGCAAATGTGGGTTTTATCAGATTAAGATGGAGAATGAATCAAAGAAATTTACTGCATTCTCCACACCACAGGGACAGTATATCTGGAATGTGCTTCCAATGGGTTTGGCTAATGTGCCCCAGATATTTTAAAGAAAAATGGATAATGTTTTCAAAGATTATTTTAAGTTCATGTTTGTCTATATTGACGACTTACTAATTGCATCAAAAAATATGAAAGAAAATATTAAGCATCTTGAAATATTTTTCGATGCATGCTATAGAGAACAATTAGTACTTTCTGAAAAGAAAGCCACTATTGCAGTCAATAAGATTGAATTTTTAGGAATCCTTATTGATGAAACAGGGATTGAGTTGCAGGATCATATTGTGGAGAAAATCCGCAATTTTTCAAATGTACTCAAAGACAAGAAGCAATTGCAAAGCTTCTTGGGAGTTGTTAATTTTGCAGGAATCTTCATTAAGGATCTTGCAAGATACAGAAAGGATTTCCGACCACTTCTGAAAGAAACGGAGAGTTCAAAGTGGAAATGGGAAGAAATCCACACCAAAAGGATTCGTGAGCTAAAACAAGTTTGCAGTAACCTTCCAAAGCTTGCTATACCGCAAGATGGGGATGAATTGGTAGTCTACACAAACGCCAATGACTATAGATGGGCGGCGGTGCTTATGAAGAAGACAACTACAGGTGAAGAACCCTGCAGATATACCGAAGGGTTGTTCTCAGAACAACAAGCCAAAGTTTGGCACATAAACAAGAAAGAATTCTTTGCGGTTTGGAAGACTTTCAAGAAATGGCCTTTATTTTTACTCGCTAAAGAATTCACTTTAAAAGTTGATAATACTAATGTCAAAGCTTTCTTAAAGAATAAATTAGATTCAAAAATAGAGAAAACTCGTATTATCAGATGGCAAGCTGAATGCCAATATTATTGTTATAATATTATCGTTATAAAATCTCATGAAAATGTTCTTGCAGATTTCCTGACGAGAGATGGAGGCATCTGAAGCAAACTCCATCATGTTGAGACTCAAGCACTTTCGGAAAAAACCTCGAGGAGCTTGACAGAAAGTTCAGACAGCTAGTGGTGAATGCTCAAGTTGCCGGACAAATTCAAAGAACTGATCTAGACACTGTCCAGGTCGTAATAAGGAGTTCCTTATTAGCATCCACCTCGCTATGGAACGACTTAAGAGAACCAATTCGGAAGGCGTCACCTTCGGGGATGACTCACGAGCTGAGGGAGCATGACCCAAAACATGCCTTTAGAGTACAGAGCTCTACACCTGTAGCGTCAGATTCAAGTACCGATTGCACAAGGCCATCACCAGACTCTGGTGAAACGGCAACAATTGAATCACAGGAAGTGCAAACTCCTGTAGGTTCAAGTCAACCCAGCATCTCTGGGGTTAAAGAGGGAGAGATTAGCCTTAGACCAATGACAGACACCTCTAAGGCTAATACTAACAAATTAATATCTTCTTCTGCTTGGTAGGATTATCAACGTATGTGGGAAAAATTAATTTTCCGCAAAGGAGTGAACCCAGGCAAGACCATTATCGAAACATCCGAAAAATATAACAGAGTCTGGATATTAGAATGGTCTAAACCAGAAGATGTCAGAGAATGGTATAATTTTGGAGCTCTTGCTTCAGTTCATACTATGTCACCGAGTTTTTCGAAAATTTCAAAACTTTCGGAGTGGATTAGTGGGGCGGTCTTTGATTCATGGCAAAACAACCCCCACTTGAAGAGAGGTGATGTTTTGGAGATAAAATTTATTTTAGTAGCTCCAGAAACTACAAGAAAGGGGTCCCATCCAGCATTCCATTTCATGAAGCTGCAGAGACCAGATATGGTAGCTTTCAACAAAATCAAAGCTACCTCAGGACAAGCTCCCTTGGTATCAGCCATTAGTGAAGATAGTATCTCTACCAGGAGAGCTTGGGGACTATGGGTCTGTCTCACAGAGATGGACAAAGTCAAGTATCCATTCACGATTTTCTCAAACAAAGTGAATGGTCATTCCTATTAAATTCCATGACAGGAAAAAGCACGAAGTTTGCTGAAAGCTTATTCGAAAAAAAGAGGATGTTAATCTGGGAAAATAAGCTGCCAGCAACCGAAGCCACAAGGATGAAGACATGCAACATGTTGCATGTTGGGCAATGGCATAACCATTTGTGTCCTTGCTGCGAGAAACAAGAAAAGCCCCTATTCCGGATAAAGATTCGGGTCACGAAAAATAAACCCGATCGGACCAAGATAAGGGAAAGAGAAAAATTTTTATCAAGAGAACTAAAAGTTAAACGATGTAAAAAATCGAGAGGATAAGACTGTCGGCAGAAAGCAACAAAAGCTAACAGTCAGCAAAGCAGCCAGCTGGAAATCATGTGACCGACAAACCATTATGACATACAGCTGGAAATCACAAGGCAATGACGAACGCAATGACATCATCACAAAATAAGCTTGGAGTCCGAATTTCAAGTCCGCGGACGCCTATAAATAAAGATGCAAGGAAACAGAAGGGGATCATCAGAAAAACTTCTCCTACTCTTCAAAGCATTTGAGTCTTTTTCAATATTCTGTAGTATTTTTAATTTTTCAGTTTATGGGGGTTTCCCCAACGAGTCAAGTCCTCTATACCATGAGAGGCTAAACAGTTGTCTCCTCCAACGGAGGAATAATATCTATGTAATATTTTCTTTATTTTTTCAATAAAAGCAGGCCTCTGTTCAACTTGTTTGTCCAAAATTTTATTAAGTTCCTATATTGGAATCCTTTTACGCCCGAAGGTAGGAAACGAAATAGGGTTGTGCTGTTTTGTTACTGAAGGAGTCAAGTACCTACGAACCATCTATTGCAGTAGTGTGGTTGGGAGAAGCCTGTAAAATCGAGGACTTAGAATACCCGAAAGCAAGGCGGTCAAACCAAGGTATGACTTTATGGGGTCTTAATTTATTTCAGAAGCATGTTGGACCAATTTTTAGCGTTAGGGGTTGATTATTAGTAATAAGCAAGAAGATATGAATAAGAGACCAAATACTGCTGAAATTCTGGAAAACTTTGGGACCATAGGTGTACTTTAATAGCCCACTCGCAGTCAAACCGCGTGTGGTTCAAATTCAGTGCGGAGGGGATTTTTTGAACATTATTTTATATCACAGGGGAGGTAATTGATAATTTAATTTTCACAAGGGGTTTTTTGAACATTTCCATTATCACAGGAGAGGTTTCTAGATTTTTTCCTGTACTTTTTTTATCACAATTCTCTACAACTATTCACTTATTACTAGATCAAAGAGAGCTAGAGAATTATTGGGATAGAGAGAAATGGGGGGCATCAGATTTTGCTAGGTAGGGTTAGAGTTATGTTATGTTCTCTTCTATATGTGATATATTGTACAAGATCACGTATATATGGTCTATATAGGAGATTGGAAATATATTTAGATTCATTCTCACTCAATCCTATAAGGCAAGCCCCTCTCTACATGGTATGATCTAATCATACCATATACACCCAAATTGCACTTTTCAATACCGCAACCTTGTCAAATTTAGTTTCCAACAATGAAAGTGAACCTTATAGCCAATGGGTCTTTATTTAGTTGCATCGTGTTTTATTTTAATTAAATTAAAATAAACCTAAGGTCCAATGCTTAGTGCAAGTATCCGTACGATACTCGATGCCAAATCTTAAGATCCTTGATTTGAAACGTTTCAGATTGAACCCTCATCAGTTGATTTCATAACCGATATCTAATGCGTGATCCAACTGCATGGATTGCCTAAATGGTCTGTAGGCTTTGTTTTGATGTTAACAGATTTCAACATAATTAAATGTGACGTCCATAAGATTTTACATATAATTGAGAGATTAATTGATAATTATTTAGAATTTAAATCTAATTATATCTAAATTATAGGTTGAAATTCGAATATATTAAAATTGAAAGAAACAAACTGAAGCTCATTATAACTTGGGAGCAAATTATATTAATTAAAAAATTAGGTAGGATATAAATGGGTATTTTGAAAAAGTTTAAACAAATTAAAACTAAATAAGAGAAAGAGATAGAGAGAGAATATGGTGGGTGGTTGCTATCACCCCCACCGCCTCACCCCTTTATTTTGAAACATGAACTTTGCATACACACACACACCACAAATTACAAAAACACACATTTTCACACATTCACGGACGTAAACCGGTATGGAAAATTTATAATTTTAATTTATATTAATTTATATAATTATTTTATTTAATTAGTTGATTTACTAAATGTAATTTATGTTGATCCACGTAATGTTTAATTGAAAATTTTATTAGTTTTACCATTTAAATTAGTGTGTAATCAAATACCACATTTGACTTAAGAATGTTATAATCGGTTAATTAAATTATAAGGTTAGCTAGATTTAATTATTACTATAGTTAAGTTACTCAATTTTATCAGGCCTATTGACTAAATACTTAATTATATGCATTGGAATTTAATTAAATTTTATAGTAACAAGAAATTGATAGAAAATTCGTAGAAATATTCGAAAATGATATTTAAGAAATATCCGAAAATTATAATTGAGAAATATTATGATTATTAAAAAGAAAATGAGATTCTCATGATAATTCAATTTAGGGATGTTATTAAGAACGATAGTTATAAAGATAAGAGGGGGTTAGATTAAATAAATTCTTTGGAGTTGTTTGACGAATTAAATATATACCTCGGAAGCTTAAAAAGGTTAGTTATTTAAAAGAAAATGGAAAGAAGGATTGGTTTTTGATACAATAGAATATTAAAATATTTTTGAAAAATTATATGAATATTATATAATATTTTATTTAAATTTACAATATTTACAATGTATTGATTATATATATATATCTTATAATTTACTATAGAATGCGAGAATAAAGAAGAGGGTTGAATTGATTCTTCTATTAGCTAAACTATTTGGAATTTCAGGTAAGTGAAGTTAATTGGATCTATATATATGTATGTATACATAAATATCAACTTGTCTACATGTGATTTGATTAGGAATTGTTGTGTGTTTAGTTGAATTATATGGTTGATTGAAAAATGATCATTATTGGTTGTGCCTATGGTTGACTATACTACATATATATGTATGGAGATTAATTGTGAGATACCTCCATTTTGTTGTTGGATAAAAATAAATGATGGAGTTGTTATAAATGATTGTCACACGTTTCTATTTGATGATTGACTAGAGTCAACTTGTGAACTTGTTAATGTGCAGATGATACACTGAGATGAGCACCGATCGGAGTTGAAATATGGACTTGATAAAACGTGAATGATTTACTTAACCTGGGCATATTCAATGGTTTATGAAGATGTCATATGATTAATGAAGAGTTGTGTGTTGTTATGATGATGCGGTATATGATATGAGAAAAATGAATTTATAGCTAGACAGCATGGCGCAAAGCGTATCGAGGTATTTCGAATAGCGGGGAATATCTTGTATTGTTAGCTACAACTGAAATGGTGTGGGGGTGCCAGGTTCGGTGTGACGTCCTATGCTGGGATTGCTACACATTTGGCCAATGTGGGGATATCACATACGATAGGTACTCTGTGCTAATAATTGTATGATATTGATTAAGATGATGAGAGCTGGCAAACTGTAGCACCCCCTACTCGCTACTTCGAATTATTACTATTTCATCCTTTCTTTAATCAGAACTCATTCTATAAGTAATTCTCTTTCAACTCGTAAAATAAATTCTAATTTATTAATAATATATATATACCAAAAAAGATAATGGATACCTCCGAAAGTTTATATTCACCTTCACTAGATGTTCTCGTGTACATAACCTCAAGGAAAATCATACCACAACTTAAAACACAAATCCCGATAAAAGACCAAAATATTTAACAACCCAACAATCAAAAACTCTAGCTTCAGAAGTCACGGTTGACCCACCTAATAAAGACGACGGCATCGCTCAAAGTCCAATGTGGCTAATCAGTGTGACCTATCTCCTGAAAAGTACGTGGCAGGGAATGAGCTGCCTACTCAATAAGTATAGCTATAAATTTATATATATATATACACAGACAAAGATTCACGTACATGCAGTCACACCGACAAAAGTCATTCGTCGTACAGCAACATCAGATATAAGCAGTAATACATACTCACAACTGTAAACCAATCCACGACATAATATTCATTCGTTATCATTTATTAGTTAAGGGCCCCACTTACTCTAGCTGGAGTACATCAGTCAATGGTTTTCGCCGGCCATCATCATATCATACACAGCACAGGATACCCGCTGTGTGATATCCCCACACTCTTTTACTCCAGCTGTGTAGCAATATAGCACAGGACATCACAACAAACATGGTACCCCCACACCACCCCAGTGTGTAGCTAACAGCACAGGATATTCCCTGCTGCCCCGAAATACCCCGGTACCCTACGCGCCATAGTACCTAGTTTAAATCATATATTTTTCATATTATCATCAATCACATTTTCATAAACCATTGACTGTGTTCCCAACTAGGTAAGCATCATCTTTTATTTCAATTCAGAATCATCATTCTATTCTTTATAATAATTACTTCCTCAATAATAACTTTCAATTTGATTTCATACAACAATCAATTATACGATCACGTAATCATACCACTCTCACGTCCATCCATTACAAACACACATGACACATAGTAGCAATTCCATTGATATTAAGGAAATGTAATAAATAATCCACAACTAATTATATAAACAATCAATATACGAAATCCACATAAGTATAAAGCCAGATTCACGACCACATCCAAGAAACCAACATATATAAAACATATATATATAAGTCCAATTAACTATACTTACCATAAATCCCAAAATACTTCGATTCACGAGGGACTGCTCAACCCTCTACTTTGTCGTCACGTCCTATAATAGAATGTTATACGTATAATCAATATATTTAATTTACCAAATAATTCATAAGAATTCACTTAATCAAACCCCTTATATATTTATAATTATCATTTTTAATAACATTCGTAAATCATATTACCACTGGAACCTCATTTTCTCTCTTTCATAACATAATATTCTTTAAATATAACTTTTCGAAACATTTCTATGAATTTTCTGTCAATTTATCGTTGCTATACAATTTAATTAAGCAATAATACATAGAATTACATATTTGGTTAATCATTCCGATGGAATTGTATAAATTAACTATAATAATAATTAAATCTAACAAATCAAATAATTTAATTGCCCAACAATAGTATTTTTATAGCAAATATGATATTTAATTCAACGTCAATTTAAATAGCCAAAAGTATAAAATACTCCGATTAAATAGCACATCGCTCAATATAAGCAATATTTAATAAACGAACTAATTGAATAATATTATTATATAAATTAATAAAAATTAAAATATAAATTCTGACCTCTCTGTTTCTTCGTCGCCGCAGTGAAAGATTGCAAATTTCCCTAAAGATGTAATTATGTTACATAATGCAAATCCTATATATATTATATATAATGAGAGAGAGGAGAGAGGTGTGGGGTGGGCGGTGGACCCCACTCTCATCCTCACCCACTTTTGTTTTCACTTTAGATATATATGTATATTATTATATATATAGAGTTGTGTATATATATTATTTTATATATAATATTATTATTATTTTATTTAATTATACTTTTCTAAAATACCTTTCACGTTCCTCCTAATTTTCTTAATTACTATAGTTTGCTCCCAAATATTATAACGAACTTCAATTTAACCCGTTCAAATTTTATTATATTCCAAATTTAATCTATAATTTATTTACTAATTAAATTTAAATTTTTAATGATTACCAATTGGTCTCCCAATTACGTGAAAAATTCTACGGACGTCACACAAACCATTGAATATGATTCAATTAGGTTAAGTGGGGCCAGAAGGAAATAATTAATAATTAAGAGAATTAAATTTTAATGATGTATGAATCATGTTGTGGATGGTGTTTGTTTCTGATATTGGTTTCGCTTGATTATTGACATTATTACTTCGGGATTCCATGATAGTATGTTATAAGTATTAATTGATTGGTATTATTGAAATTGAAGTTTCGTTATTATAAAAAAGAATACTGGTTGATTGTGGTGAGGAAATAGAATTGGGTTTATGTTATACGTGCCATTATGTGAATATATATATATATATATGCTAATTAGCTAATACTTACTGAGTTGAGAACTCGGCTTTAATCGTATAGGTGGGTCAACAATGCCATATTAAGTCGAGACCTCTAGCTAAATAGATATAACAATGTTATACCAAAAATTTTTAATGTAATATCCTATTCATTTGAGGTTTATATAAATATAGATAAAAGATGAGTTATCTTATTGGGATAAATATGAGTTTGTTAGGGTAATTGAATGTGATTACGGAGGGGGTCTCACATTAAATGAGTACAAAAATGATAAAGCCAATAATGAATACTTATTTCTATTCATTGGATAATATTACATTACATCGAGTTTGTCAAGTAGAGGGAAAATCACATTTATGATCCCCATATAATAGGTTCATTTTCAATTTAGTCCTGTATGTTAGAAATGGTGATCAGAAAGTCAATTGGATGGATATTTTGGGAATCATTTAGCAATATTTAAGAATATGATATTATTTTGATGAATGTAGTAAGCATTCATCTGTGGCACCATGTGTTTGTTGTGCTCATGGTTTACGTTGAAATGGTGTTTTGACATCACAACAAATGCCAACAGACCAATTGAATAACCCATGTAGTTGGGTTGCGCGTTGGATGGAAACTATGAAACAAACTTCTAAGGATTACTTTGAAATGTTCCAAGTCGAGGACCTCGAGACTGGGCATCGAGAGTCTTGTAGATACTTGCACTAAGTATTACATTCATTGGGGATGTCTATGCAATTTTAGTGGATTAGTTGACAAGGTTGTTACCTGATTGAGCGACTTGCGGGAATCGTCATAAGGAAGCCTCATAGGCTTGGTACGTATGATTAGAATTCCCGACTGCGATAATACATGATTAGTCCTTGAACTTGAGGAATCATGGCAGTCGCATGCATATGATGGTTGTATCTTGGATCTCGCGAGAGATGACTATGTCTTTGATGTGGCCATTATAACTTGTCCAGTGTAGTCGGATTATGTATTGAGGATGGTTGATTTCAAGACATAATCTGTACCCTATCAGTATATGATCAATATATCTCCTATTCACTTTGAGATGGTTTATACTCTCTAAATCTATGGCCATAGCGATTGGTCGTATGGCAAATGGTTTTCTTTGTCGATCAACAGAGTAAACGGATCTCAAGTATTCAGCATAGTTGCCTGGTCCAGAACCGAAACTGGCGCCCAATTTCATGCCCTAGACGAAGGCCAGGAGATGGTCGAAGGAAGGACCATACCTGTATAGAACTCGAGAGCCAAATGTTCATGCCAACATTCACCTAGTCTCTAGTGCCATGGACCGTTGCTAGATGACTACCCATGGTGACGGGCATTTCTGATTAATGATTAATTAAAAATAATTAATTTAATTTAATTTAATTAATTATTTGAGTTGGACACAATGTCAAAGTCTAGCTGAGGGTGAACCTAAAAGAGTCATACAGAAATCACTATAGAATTGATGGAATTAATTTGGAATTAATTCGAGAAGAAACAAATTAATTTAGTTGAGTTAAATTAATTCAAGGAGAATATATAAATGATTGGATCATTTATTTAATCGTCCATTTGATGGTGGCTCAAGAATTAATTAATTGGATTAATAATTTTGGACTAACACCTTTAAATTAATTAGATTAATTTATTTAATTTGGCTTAATTAATTGATTGAATCAATTAATTAGGGTTTGAGCTTAGATTTATTTAATTGGATTAAATGAATCTTTAGACTTAATTGGGTTAAAAATAATTTAATTATTTATTGTCCAGTGAACTTTGGTTGGGCTTAATTTAATTTAATTAAATCAAGCACGGTCCATACTTGAAGTTCAAGCCCATTTGAGGGATGTTAGAGCAAGTTAAGAAAGAGTTGAAACTCATCACCATGATGAATATAATGGAGTGGTTATTTCATCATAGTTGGAGGTTATATGCATGTGTGTGTATAGGTTGCCTTGGAGGCAAACTTGTTAGTTATTGAATTTTCAATTCAATTATATGTAATATACAAAATTACATACATATCGTGCATATCTTAGCCACGAATTTTTGCTCTCTTTTCTCTCCAAAAATGTTCTCCTTTTTGTTCAACATTGAATTGGATTCAACTTAGAAAATAAAACATTCCAAAAGCACTAACAATAGTGTTAGTTTGGAGTTATTTTTTTTTTCTTGTTATTTGTTCTATTTAGCAATTGAAAAAGAATTATATTTATTCCTTAGTGTGGTGTGGACAAATTAGATGGGTTCTAATTTGGATCCTATAGTGAACGGGAGAACGTAAAGGGAACAACTCATGTTGTTGTTCAACTATAGAAATAAAAAGGTAAAGTTTCATATTTTGTTTCTATACTTTTTGTTTCATCCTCTAGCCACTTGTCTAGCATGTTTATATGTTGATTATTATGCTTTTTGACAAATACCGAATGCCCAAAAGTTTCAAAGAGAACACCCATTTGATTTGTTTTCAATAATTTTTTTTATTTCATGCTTCTGCCGCGTTTTCAGGCTATACTGATACTTTCAGTGGTATCAGAGCGCAGTTTGGTGTTATGGCTTTAGGAGCAACATGTTATTATGTGTTGAGCATGAACAACGTATTCAATTTGCTTTTTAAAAGCAAGTTTAATGGCTTCGTAGCATAGTTATTTGTTTAAAAAATGTGCATCAATATTGTTTTTAAGTTATAAATATATATGCATATTTTGACAATTCGATTTTCTATAAATGCATGATTTTATTTTAATTTTTAATTGTAAAAATTCAAAAAAAATGAATTTTGAAAAGACAAAGTTGTACGGCCATTGCTGCCCTGCCGACCGGTCAGTAGCCAACAAGGCACGCGGCCGGATGCGCGCGGGTAGTGCCCCGCGCGCTGCCTGGCACACGCGCCTGCTACCGTGCAGGCATGGGGGCGCGCGTGCGGCCAATAGCAGACAGCCGTCTGCGATCTGAACAGCTGGGCCGTTTTGTGCCTTTTTTTTGAAAAATTGCATCCTATTTTCTGCAATTTTTCTAAAATTATTAATTTTGGTAAATTTTAATTTTAATTAAATTGAATTTTCTATTATTAAATCATGCCTTAAATTAATTTAGAAATAATTTCCAAACAAACAAAAAAAATATACATTAGATCTATGGTTGATATCTATTTTTTTAATTGCATTATCAGTATGTTATTTTTTGCATTTAATCATGTTCGTGGTTTAAGATTTTGGATATCTATTGTTAAATACATGGATTTTATTTAGTTGTTTAAAATGTTTATATTTGATACAAATGTGTTAGTTATTATTTATTGAATAAACAATGAGGATGATCACAAAGCCATTGGCCGGATGCATGATTTAATTTTATGTTGGGTGAGGCCTACGTGCCTCTTTGTTTTAATTCCTTCTTTTATTTCTAGACTTGAAATAATAAGGCTTGCTTTCTCCCTCCTTTTGTATTACCTCGAACTTTTGATTGGGGTTTTCAATTTCAGTTGTAATGAGTGTAGTTAGTATTGTGAAGTTCATTTATTTTGAATAAATGTAAGCTTCTAAGGAGAGGAAGACCTAGGCTTATTGGATGCAGCCCACGACGGAAGAAGAACAAAGTGGAAGGCCCATTAGAATGATAATGGGTTACTATTTTTCAATAGT
This sequence comes from Sesamum indicum, assembly GCF_026168435.1. Classification (NCBI taxonomy): domain Eukaryota; kingdom Viridiplantae; phylum Streptophyta; class Magnoliopsida; order Lamiales; family Pedaliaceae; genus Sesamum; species Sesamum indicum. The sequence continues at coordinate 4,400,614 of NC_142667.1, read as the reverse complement.
TAGAATCGTATACTCACTGTAGGTCAGTGGGTTACTTAGGATTGGGCTTGTGATCATCCAACAGGGACGTGCTAGGCTTGTTTTTGCATGTGGTGTATGTTTTAATATTTGGAGTATGATGTGTTTCGAATGTATCTATTTATACTCAACGATTAAAACTGATATACAAAATCTTATAATGATGAGGTCTCGGTTACAACAAACTTAACTCCCACTTGGATGGTCCAAGTGAAATATTAGGCCCATAATGGATTGAAATTCAAATGGTTTGATTAAATCCAAGCCTTCCATCCACAACAGTGTGGCGTGGATGCTACTTTCACCCATTCGTGGTCTCACGTGTAGTGGCACGTTTGGAATGGAAGAAAACTACACTATTATTGTGAACGAATGGAATATACTTCTGTTTCCTTGTTTCACGAGTTGTAGAGGGCAACAGTTGAGATGCTTGTTTGGTTGATGGGTCGGGCCTGACCCTAAGTAGCGTGATTCACTTGGAGTCCTCGGGATCACGTGAAGAGGCGAGTCAAAATAAATTGGGAATCTCATTGGATGAGAATGGTATAGGTTACCTCCCATAACGCTTTTGTCCGTGTGAATGGTAAAAGCGGGGCATGGAGAATTGCGTTTGTGGAATCAAAGCTCACCAGGAAATGGTTTCTCGAAAACCCCATTTGAGAGTGGTGGGTCTTTTGAAGAAATAGTGGGATGGGTTAATGACTGAAGATCAATTCTTAAGCTTGATATATAATATTACAGTAGTCTACTAATTTTTTGTTTACATTTGATGTAGATATCTAAGAATCCACACACTCCAATTCTTAAGACTAATAAATTTAATGGAACAAACTACAATGATTGGCTGCAAAATCTTAGGATTGTCCTAGATTTTGAGAACCAGACTTATGTTCTGGATAGGTCTCTTCCTCGAGCCTTGCTAGAAGGGTCCACATACGAGGACAATCGGAAGGTTCGCAGTATCGTACTGGCGTCAATGACATTCAGAATCAGTACGATAGGCATGATGATGTCCAATCAATAATGCTCGGCATGAGCCAGATTTATACAGTTTCCAACCAATATATTAGATATGCTGTGACAAAAGCATTTTTCAGTCCAAAAGGCATAAGGTTAAAATGCTACATCTTTTGGAGAAGCTCAAGGAATTCAAGGTTGATCTTGAAAAAGAGACGTACATTGACGTGATCCTTCAGTCTCTTTCTCTCTCTTTTGACCCGTTTATCGTGAACCATAACATGAATGGGCTTGACAAAGACCTTCATTAGTTGATAAACATGTTGGTCCATACGAGGCAACAATTGAAAAGTCACGCCGTCAGTATTGGTAAGAGGCATTGACCTCAGAAGCGAAAGGCAAAAGGGGCGGATGCTGGAGGAGGAAGAAAGGTAAGACAGAGTCAGCTATTGCAAGTGTTTGCGCAGCTAGGCATGGGCAATGGGAAGATGAGGACCGAGAAGCGTTTTGTAGAATAAAGTGTGCTTGTTAATGGTCTATTGGATTGGATCCAATTACATATCTATGAGTCATTGAATACACAAAGCCAGAAGGGGGTTCAAAAGTCTAAGGACCTTTGGAAGGTTCGAAGAATTAGACTTGAAGTGGAGAACCAAACTGGTTGCAAAATTGAATCCTTCAATTGGATCGAGGTATTGTTTATTTAGTGGGGGTTCTTGAAGTATCTGATGAGAATGGAATTTTCACTCAGTGGAATCCTTCTTTGAAGTGCCACAATTGAACGGTGTCTCTAAGAAAGGAAGGATAGAACCTTGTTGGACTTGGTTCGATTGTTCTTTTCATAAACTACCTTGGCTCATGTGTGGCATGGCAAGCGTATTTCCACAAACGTACTTTAGTATATGGGATGGTCCTACATATAATAAGGGATTAGTTGGAAGCAAACTAGGTTTATACAGGTTCATTTGTTATCCTAAGGGAAATTGAATTTCATTGGATAACTAACGTGAGGAGTAGCTCCTTAAGGAATCAAGTGGAGAGACACCTTAGTCAAATGTAGCAAACATCATTTGTAATCGAACTTTTCCACTAACTCAAGATATTCCAGCCTCCTGAGAGATGACTAAAACACCTTAGTTACCTAATAGGGACAGGTTTCTAGTCTGACCAGTCAATTGACATTAAGGAGAAGCGAAAAGGACATCAGGTTGGATGAACGGCTTGGAACTATGAGATTTGACATAGAGTACAAACTACGTTTGAAACTTCCTGTATTTGGAATATTCATCTAGACAAAATCATGAAGGATATGACTGAGGTCGAGAATGAGTTGGAAAGTCAGTGGGAGCTTAGTTGTGTTCCTAGTGTTTTAGGTGTGTACATCTTTCTCATTCGGAATGATATGAAGATATTGGGAAACGCTGAAGCACAAACATTATTCACGCAATTCTCCATGAAAGAATTAGATTCCTTCCCTTATCATAGGGTTAAGATTTCCAAAACTCAGTCTTCATAGACTGATGAGGAACTTAGAAAGATGTTTGACATCCCTTATGTCTTTTGTTGTTGACAACATGGTATGTAGTCTGATGCACTAGACTGAATATTGTGTGTGCTTTGAGCACAACAATGGATATTGGGACTGTATCGAGAAGGCACTGATAGGAGTTAAGATTACTCTTTAGTACCTGAATAAGGATTAAAGAAGTGTTCTTAATGCAAGTCAATGGAGAGTTGATTCTGAAAGGCTATGGCAATAGTAGCTTCCAGTTATACGTGAATGGTGGCTTATCTCAATTTGAATATTCATTCAGACTTAATGGTGATGTGGTGGCTTGGAATGGTTTCAAGCGGGATGCCACAATAGTTTTCACCATGGAAGACAAATGTATAGTGATTTTAATAGTTGCTCAGGAAATGTTTTAAATGAAAAATCAGATTCAATGGTTGAATATGGAGCCTAGCATGACCAAGCCAGTAGTTACCTAGAGGATAACAACCAGGCAATGACAGAAGCAAAAGGGCCGAGATTTCATCACAAATTCAAGGAATATTCTTAGACGCCACCATCGGTTTAGAACGATGCTAGGAAGAGGTGACGTGCGGTTGGACCGCATCATTTCAACAAAAAATATGGTAGACCCGTGAGACCGAGCAGATATTGCAGATTGCTTACTCAGATAGGTCTGAAGGGTATGGGTAATTAGCTTTAGATCAAGTGAGATATTGTTAGAAATGGTGACCAAAAAGCCAATTGGATTGACGGTTTTGGGAATCATTTAGCAATCATTATGAATGTGATATTATTTTGATTAATGTAGTAAGCATTCATATGTGGCACCATATGCCTATTGTGTTTACTATTTACGTTGAACGATATTTTAACGTCACAACAAATGCCTATAGACCAATTAAATAACTCATGTAGTTGGGTTGCTCCTTGGATGGGAGCTATAAAACCAACTTCTGAGGGGTTGGTGTGAAACGTTCCAAGTTAAGGACTTCGAGACTGGCATCGAGTGTCTTGTAGAAACTTGCACCAAGTATTTCATTCATTAGATGAGTGCCGTGTTTAATCAGCGACAGACATGGGATGTCTATGCAATTTTAGTGGATTAGTTGACAAGGTTGTTAGCTGATTGAATTGACTCGTGTGAATCGTCATATGGAAACCTTGGAGGCTTGATTAGTATGAATATAATTCTCGGCTTTGATAGTACAGGATTAGTCTTTGGACTTGAGGAATCATGGCAGCCGTATGCATATGATGGTTATATCTTGAATTTGGCGAGAGATGACTGTTTCTTTGATGTGGTCATTATAAGTCTTGTCCAGTGTAATTGGATAATTTATTGAGGATAGTGGATTTCAAGATAGAATTCGTCCCCTATCAGTATATGATGGATAAATCTCCTATGTGCTTTAAGATGGTTTAGACTCTCTAAGTCTATGGTCATAGCAATTGGTTGAATAGGAAATGGTTTTCTTTGTCGATCATAGAATAAACACATCTCAATATCCAACATAGTTGCCTGGTCCAAGATGAAAACCGACGCCTAATTCTATGCGTCAACGGAAGGACAATATTTGTTTGGAACTCGAGAGCCTAAATGTTCATGCCAACATTCACTTAGTTTCTAGTGTCATGGACCGTTGCCAGACGACCACCCATGGTGACGGACATTTCTGATTAACGGTTAATTGAAAATAATTAATTAAATTAGATTTAATTAATTATTTGTTTTGAACACAATGCCCAAGTGTAGCTGAGGATGAACCTAAAGAGTCACACACAAATCACTATGGAATTGGTGGAATTAATTTAGAATTAACTCGAGAAGAAACAAATTAATTTAATTGAATTAAACTAATTCAAGGAGAATATATAAATGATTGGATCATTTATTTAATAGTCCATTTGATGGATGACTCAATAATTAATTAATAGAATTAATTAATTTTAGGCCTAACACCTTTAAATTAATTGGATTAATTTATTTAGTTTGACTTAATTAATTGATTGGATCCATTAATTAGAGTTTGGACTTAGATTTATTAATTGGATAAAATGAATCATTGGACTTAGATGGGCTAAAAATAATTTAATTAATTATTATCGAATGGACTTTAGTTAGGCTAAATTTAATTTGATTAAATCGAGCTCGATCTATACTTGAAGTTTAAGCCCATTTGAGGGAAGTTGGAGCAAGTTAAGAAGGAGTTGAATTTATCACCATGATGAACATAAAGGAGTGGTTATTTCATCATGGTTGGAGTTTATATGCATGTGTGTGTATAGGTTGCCTTGGAGGCAAACTTGGTAGTGATTGAATTTTGAATTCAGTTGTATGTAATATACAAAACTACATACATATCATGCATAATCAACATCTAAGTCATGAATTTTTGCTCTCTTTTCTCCCCAGAAATATTCTCTTTTATGTTCAACATTGAATTGGATTCAAGTTAGAACATAAAACATTCCAAAAGCACTAAACAATAATGTTAGTTTAGAGTTGTTTTTTCTTCTTGTTCTTTATTGTATCTAGCAATAGAAAAAGAACTATATCTATTCCTTAGTGTGGTGTGGATAAATCAGAGGGGTTCTAATTTGGATCATATAGTGAACGGGAGAACATAAAGGGAACAGTGCACGTTGTTGCTCAACTAAAGAAACAAAAAGGTAAGGTTTCATATTTTGTTTCCAGGCTTTTTGTTTCATCCTCTAGCCACTTGTCTAGCATATTTATATATTGATTATTATACTTTTTGCAAACACCGAACGCCCGGAAATTTCAAAGGGAACAACCCTTTGATTCATTTTGAATAATTTTTTTTATTTCACGCTTCCGCCGTACTTCCACTGTATACTGCACATTTCTCGCATTGTGTCCCATACATTATAAAAAATTCTCAATATTACTCCCCAGTGACTTTTCTATCCAAATTTTAACGGTAAAGTTACATGAATTAAGGATGCTCATCAAGAAGGCTGATTGTTTGGGGAAAAATTACACGTGAGCATCACATACGTAATATGGTTGACTTGAAGAAACTGATTTCATTTTGTTGCCCTAATCTACCAAAAATCCTCCAAACCAAGAACCAAAAATTTTTCTTATCCAAAAAAGATCTGAAATAAAAAAAAAAAAAGGCAATAATCGCGGTGTACTGGACTCTAATCTATTACCCCATCCAATACACTCAACCCCAACGACTAAAATAGAAAATTATCCAAGACATCAACAATACATAAAACAACATTTTCACCCTAGATTGCAATATTGTTATAATTGTATATCAAATTCAAGAGTACCTTGCTGTTGGACAAGAAAAGAGGGTGAAGAGAGTTGTCAAGTGATAAGTGTGAAGGAGGAGTAGTATCGTCTTTTGCATCATATACAAATTGACATATATACAAGCCTATACACTATACACATACACACAAGTGACATCTCATGTACTTATTGTATGTATACGTATATACATTGCATGTCAAGTCAAAAATAGGTAAAATGTGTGTCCCCATATTACACTACCTACTAGTACCATAAGTACTCAAGCAATAACTCCCTCATCCTTACAACCTCATATATATGTATATCACATATAAATATATATATATATATATATATATGTATAAGCTAGGGCTACATATATATATATATCCTATTGGGCTTAATTTAAAAATAAATTAAACCTAAGACTCTATAGTCCAATCAATTCCAGAAAGCCCAAATGAAATTTATTTGATCTTGTCAAATAAATCCTAGTCTAAGCTCTATTAATTAATCAATCAAATAATTGAGTCTAATTCAGTTTATTTAATCCCATTAAAATACCAAGTCAAAACTCTAATTTATTGATCCTATTAATTAATTCATCTGGTTCAATTAAAATTGATCTTATCAAATAAATTAAGTCTAACCTAAATTTAATTATTCTCATTAATTAAATTTTGGGTTCTCCCATTTAAACGACCATATCATTTAGTCTCCTTCTAGAATTAATTCATAATTAATTCTACTACTTCCTTTAGTGGTGTTTTCTATGACTTTGTAAGTTCACCCTTAGCTAGACTTGGGTTTGTGTCAACATACAATTTAATTGAAAAATATATTTTCACTAGATTAATTAAATCATATTAAATTAATCACTTTCGATTAATACTTAATCCGAAAGTACCTGTCACCATGGCTCCATGGCATTAGAGAATAGGTCAGAATAGCATGAACCCTAAGGCTACCGAGTGTCATAGGCGTATAGTCCTTCCATCGGCCATCTCCTGGTATTAGTCTAAGGCATGAAATTGGTCATCAATTTCCATCATGGACTAGACATCTATGCTTAATATTCCGATTATATTTTTTCAATTGATCAATATAGAAAAACGCTTTCCTACTTGATCATCCATTGTGGTCACAAACTCCCGGTAGCACAACACACATCAAAATGCATAAGAGATCGCTATCATCTCATGATAGGCGACAGATCCTCTCTTGGAATTTACCAATCTTCATACACGTTCTGACTGCACTAGAAGAAAGCTTATAATAACCATATAACGTGGTCATCTTTTACCAGGCACTAGATACAGTGGTCCCATCTATGAGACTACGTGGATCCTCAAGTCTGAGGATTAAATCCCATACTGTCGGAATCAAGGAGTTCAAGTCATACAGACCAATCTTCACAGGCTTTCATATGATGACTCCCTGCGGGTCAATTCAGTCGGCTTGACAACCTTTGTTAACTACCTACTAAAATTATATAGAAATCATAAGTCTGTTGCCTATGAGACATGGCACCCATCTTATGGACGTAGTATTTAATGCAAGTCTCAATAGAACCCTCGATGCCCATTTTCGGGGCTCTCGATTTGGAACATTTCACATCCAACACTTGAAAGTTGGTGTCGTAGTTTCCATCAAATGCGCAACCTAACTTCATTGATTGATTAGTAATCTGTGGACTTTATTGCAATGTATGAAAATTACATGAGTAAGAACAACAAAGTAAGGCCAAATGAATTCTTACTCTTATTTATTTAATTCAATATTACAGAATAAAAAGAAATTGCTTAAATAGATTACGAAGTAGCTAATCTAATTGGTTTTCTGGTTACTTATTCTAATATCCTCATTTTGAGTTTGTCATTTTGAATCTCTTAAAGACCTTCTCAATATACGAGGATTGGGTCAATTTCGAGATCCTTCTAGATCTATCCTTGTAGGTCTCGATGCAAAGGATGTGGGAAGCCTAACCTATATCCTTCATGGAAAATTGAGTGGAAAATCAAGCTTTAGTGTCATCTAACATCTTAGCATCATTCCAGTTAATAAGATGTTGTCCACATAAAGCATAAGGTACGGAACCGAGCTCCTACTGACCTTCTTGTATATACAAGGTCAAATTCTGTTTTGATGAAATAATGGCCTTGTATGACTTCATCGAAACACATGTTCCAGTTTCAAAAAGTTTTTTTTAGGGCCACAGATGGATCTTTGGAGATGACAGACATTCTACTCTTCTCCAACAAAAGTGAAACCTTCCTGCTGATTCAGGTAGATTTCTTCCTCAGTGAAACTATTTAGATAAAGTGGTTTTCACATCCATCTACCATATTTCATAGTCATACCATGCTGCTATGGCAAGTAGTACTCGAATGGACTTGGCCGTGGCTGCGAGCAAGTAGGTTTCCTCAAAGTCGACCCCCAATTGTTGAATGTACCCTTTGGACACAAGTCTGGCCTTGAAGATAATAACCTCCAAGTTAGCTCTAAGATTATGTTTGTAGACCCATTTACACCCAATAATCTTCACAACTTTAGGTGGGTTTGCGAGGGTCGAAACCTTGTTTGAACCCATCAAGGCCATTTCGAACCTCACAGCCTCAAGCCACTTATCTAAGTCGATGTCAGAAATAACTTTGTTGTACATCCTTGGATAGTTGTCCAATTGACTAGTCAAACCTAGAAACCCATACCTACTAGGTGGTTAGTGTACTTTGCTAACGTACAAAGGATAGGAATACCATCAGTAGGAACCATAGGTGCAGATGATGTTGTTGTGCCCTGCTGGTGTACTTTACTTGATTCCTCAAGGAGTACCTCATCTCGTCGGGTATCTGCAGGAAATCCTTTCTCTATGTTGCAGTTCTTGTTATAAAGACCTTTTACTCGGAGGTATAATACCCCACAGTTTCATTTTAATAACCGACGAACCTGGACAAACTAGACCTTGAGTCCACTGTATCTCCCACTAGTCTCTTGACGTATGCGGAGCCAAACTCTCAAGTACTCGCCACCTCGGGCCAACTGAAGGGTCTTAATATTTTCTGCCAGTTTGATTCTCAACTTCATGTCTGAACACCTTAAACCTTCCAAAGGCCTCAAACTTGTACCACATAAGGAATATAAGTATATTGTTAGTGATCATCTATAAAGGTTATGAAGTATGAGTATCCACCTCTAGCCCGAATATTCAATAGTTCAAAAACATTTGTATGGATCAAATCTAATAGACCAGTGGCAAGCATACTTTCCAACAATAGGCTTCTTGGTCATTTTCCGTAACCAGAGTTAAAGGATTTTAGACATATCTACATAAAAATGTAAAGTAGAATCAGTAAATGATCGTAATATTATTATTAAAGTCGAAGATATTGTCTTTACTCTTTAAACCATCAACTACTTATACAGAAGCCCACCACTCTCAAGTGGGGTTCTGAAAAATTATTTTCTATTGGGCTTGGATCCACAAGCACAATTTACCATATCTCACTTTTACGTTTAACATGGAGAAAAACCTCGTGGGAGGTGAAGGAATGCGTGGTACGGTCTGAGCATATTTAAAAATATTCTTAATTATCAAACAAGGTATATATATCTGAAATACAATTATTTGAAAAATAATTATAATCATTATTACACAGCAATAAAAAAACTTCCCCTCTCTTCCATTGCACTCGACCGCCCTCGCTCTCTCTTGCACAAGGTGAAATTTTCTTCTCTCCTTCTCTTCTAGCAAAGAAGACGCAGAGATCTTGACTCCGATGTGGTGTGGACAAACTAGAGGGCTGCTATGTTGGAGTTTCAAGTGAAGAACATTTGAAGTGATCGTGAAAAACGAAGGTATCGTTTTTCACCCTTATGTTTTTCGGTTTTTATGGATTTTACATCAGTCTCATGTTCGTTTTTACTTTAGTACATCGAACGCTCGGGAACTCCAAGGATACACTCCTTGGATTCGTTTAATTTTTGCATTTATTTTCATTATTTCACATTTTTATTTCACTGTTTTCGCTAGCGCAATCTCAAGTCGAGCCACACGATCCTTCAACAGGTTCATAGAACGTGAACGCATCTCCAAGTGTATAGGAGACACCTCTATCACATACTGAAAGGGGACGGATCCCCTTCTCGAAACTCACCATCCTCGCTACATAATCCGACTACACTGGACAAAGCTTGTGATGATCATATCTGTGATACAATCACCTCTCATGCAGATCCAAGATATAGTCATTGTATGCACGTGACTATTGTGATTTCTCAAGTCTGAGGACTATTCACGTACTATCGAAATCAGGGATTCGAGTCTACTGATCAAGCTTCTAAGACTTTCATATGATGATTCCCACGAGTCAGTTCAGTTGATCCGACACCTAGTTTATCAACCTACCAAGACCGCATAGACACCCAGCCATCTATCACCGAGTGAAACACAATACTCACCAATTGAATGTGACTCTTAGTGCAAGTCTTCGTAGGACTCTCGATACCCATTATCGAGGTCCTCAATTTGAAATATTTCAGATCCAATCTTTTAGCCATTGGTTTCATGACTGCCACCTACTGCGCGACCCAACTGCATTGTTGCCAATTAGTCTTTCGGCTTTGTTGTGATGTTTAAGTGAATGCAAACATACAGGATGAGCACAAGTAAATGCCAAATAAGCGAATACTCATTTTATTCAATTAAAAATGATATTACATAATATCAATTAATTTTTCAGACCAATCTAATTGCCCTTTTGGCCATCTATCCTAACAGGAGGTACCCGATGCCATTTTCATCCAATGAGATTCCCAAAATATTTTGTCTCATCTCTTTATTTGATTCGAGGACTCCAAGTAAATCATGCTACTTGATGTTGGACCCAATTCATCAACCAAATCACACTTTAACTGCCAGCCCCTAGGACCCGTGAGATAGGAAAACGGTGAGCATGTTCTTTTGTCAGAAAAATGGTGCAAGTTTTCTCTGCTCCAAATGTGCCACGACTCATGATACCATATTTGGGTAACGATAGTTGCCTCACCACATGTTGTGGATGGAAAGTTTGGACAGATCAAAATTATTTTGATTTAAGTCCATTATGGGCCTAATATTTAGTTTGGTCCAACCAAGTGAGAGTTGTATTTGAGTATGGACAAAGACCTCATCAAGTTATTATTTTGCATGCATAAATATCAAATATCTAAAGCATTTAAATAATTTTGCAAAAAAACATAGCAGACTCCTGTTGGATGATCACAAGCCCAACCTATGCGACCTACTGAGTCCATAGTGGGTCTATGGTCTGTTTAAGGTGGCCCTACATTATTACAAAGTTCATTACCCATTATCATTTTAATGAGCCTTATAATTTCTCTTCGACCTCCTCATAAATCCACCTTAGGCTTCATCCACTGTGGGATTGCTTTTATTAGATAAAATAATAACTGACCAATAAAAAACTATCTACTCTCATTACATCTAAAAAACAAACCCCAAACAAAAAGATCGACGAGTACAAAATTAGGGAGGAAGAGCAAGTCTTATTATTCCAAGGCATATAAAACAAAAGAAGAGAGGATATAAAATAAGGGATATGTAGCCCCTCCCAATATAAAATCAAATTCATACATAGAAACTATTTTCTATTCGACCAACCACTATGGTCACAGGTTTATAAGGAATGAACGCGCCTCTAAGTGCATATTAGATACTAGTGTCACATAGTGACAAGGGACGATTTCTCTTCTTGAAACTCATCATCCACACTGCACATTTTGACTGCACTGTATAAAACTTATGATGACCGTGTCTGAGATGCAGTCACCTCTCTCTAGATCCAAGATACAGCCATCGTATGCACTGGTTCTTCAAGTTCGAGGACTACTCCATATTATCGGAGCCGGGGATTCCAATGATACCCACCAAACCTACAAGACATCCATATGGCCATCTCCACGATTCAGTTCAGTTGATTTGACACCTAGTCAACCAACTTACTAAAATCGTATAGACATCCAAAGTCTAGCTCCGATGAAATAGGACACTCATCAAATGAATACGATATTTAGTATAAGTCTCCATAGGACACTCGATGCTCAATCTTGAGGTCCTTGACTTGGACCTTTTCAGACCTAACCCTCATCAATTGATTTCATAATCGTTATTTAATGCATAGTTCAACTACATGGGTTGTCTAAATGGTTTGTGGGCTTCGTTGTGATGTTAACAGATTTCGACATAAATAAATGAGCACAACAAAGATAAAGTGAATAAGGAATTCATTTCTATCTGTTAGAGAATATTACATTACATCGAGTTCGTCAAATAATTTACATAAAGGCCAATCTATTTGGCTTTCTGATCACCTATTCTAAAAAGCACTCCACAGAACTCATCATAAAATAGTTTAAAAAATCTCCATTGTTGAAGCCCTTTTCTTCAATTGTCAATCTCCTATTTGAGTGCAGGATGGTTCCCACTACCCATATCCTTTCATGCCAAACATCTATGGAATGACTTCGTACTTGGTGGATAGTATCCTCATCCCTTAAGGGAGTTTTCATTCGAACAGTACTGCAATCCACATCCTTAAGAGTCTTTGCTCATTTTTTGTTTTCGAAGTTTTGTGCGTGAACTAAACAGAATGAGTCAAATCCACATGAACTAAACATCATAAATCGATTATCATCGATCCTTAAAATGGCAACATTCATGTTTTTACTATGATTTGAAATCATAATACATAAAAATAATTATAATTGAACTATTAGACTATTATAGTAAAGGTCAAAACCAACTCAAATTAATTTATATAACTTCATAAGGGACGATTAAGTGGCCTAATGGTGACACTTTATTCTTGTAAAAAATAGGTCATGAGTTCCAAAGCTGTCAATGGATAGACGAGAAAAGAAAAGACTCATTCCCAGACCACAACATATGTTATTAGGCCAAGACCCATTAAAAAATTTATAATTGGGTCTGGTTGGAGTCTACCAATTACTATCATAGGTTTTTATACCTAATTTGGACTTAAATGTCACATTGTTATTACAAATGTCAAATGTTGACTTTATCAATTATCTTATTAGGATAATTATGAGTTTGCTAGGATAATTAAATGTGATTATGAAGGGGGTGTCACATTTGGGTGGTAACAGAGTAGGTCTATGTTTCTAGGGTGAAATGTGGACTTTGAGATACATGTAGTGATTGAAAGATGATTTGTTATGAGGCACTTGCTGACCCAGTATTAGTAAGGATGAGTCGGTAGAATCAATAAAGGGCACAATTATACCTACAATGCTGGGTGTAGTAAATATAGAGTTAGAATATGTACCAGGTGATTTGGCTAAATCTACATATAGCTACTATAGCAATGAACCTGATGAAATTTGATGTAAAATTAATGTGAGATAGAATTATTAATGCTAAATAAAGTTTTATAACTGCTTTATAAAAGAAGTGGTAATAGAATCTATGTCGTAAACTAAAAGTAGTAATCGTGGGAGATCGGTAAGTAATGCTACTTTGTCCAATATCGACCATAGAGGTGAAATGATTGATATTAGGAGGGTGTGAAGCTTATTTGGCTAATATAATAGATACCGAAAGGGATAGTTCAGGATTGGGAGAAATTTCCTTAGCAAGAGGTTTTCCTTAAGTTTTACCTAATCATTTATCAAGTTCTCCATAACAAAGGGAAGCGGATTTTACTATAGGAACTTTAGTCAATATAGAATAATAATAGTTAAAAAGACAAATAACGATTGTTGGAATTCATCAGACCACTGTACTTCACAGTAAGGAGCACTAAAGTTGTTTGTGAAAAAAAAAGATATGGTATAGGTTGTGTATATATATTAATTATCGCCAATTGAATAGAGTGACGGTGAAAATAAATGAAGGTCGATGTGAGGTCTGGTTATTGGTAATTGAGGAGAGTAGAGAATGATATACCTAAAATAGGATTTTTCACTCGTTTTTGTCCTTGTGAGTTTTATTAATGCCACTGGATTAAGAAATTCATAGGTGACATCCATGGCATTGATGAATCAGATACTTTAAGAGTAATTGGATCAATTGTGATAATTTTATGGATGACATCCTTGTGTGTTCAAGGAATAGAGAAGTGCATGAATAACATCTAAAAATAGTGTTACAGATCTTGGAAGAGAAAGCTAAGTGTTATAGGACACGTGATATCTGGAGTTGGGTTGTACCTGACTCTATAAGAGTGAAAGTTATTAGGGAATGGAGAATATCAAAGAAAGTGATTAGAGCTTAGAGTTTCTTACGACTGCTCTGGGTATTATAGAAGATTTCTTGAGGGTATGTAGTGTATATAGATGCTTTGGAATAATATTTTGGAATGTGTAATAATGCAAAATAGCAAGGGACTCATGGCGTAAAAAGTAACAACGATTGTACATGTATTTAAGATTAGAGGTAGCCATTGTATGGAAAAGTATTTTAAATCTTAAGTACGAGAGTTTCACATATATTGTAACACATATAGTGTTGAACTTGAGACGAATGAGGTGCGTATAATTATTTAAGATCTATGATTGTACTATTAATTATCTTTGTGAGAAAGCGAATAATAGTAATGCATGCCACGAGTCGGAAGAATTCAATTAATTTTTAGTTAATTTGGGAAGTCTTAATGTCACATTGTTATTACAAATACAAATGAATGTGAAGTTAGAATTGATCATGTTGCGAGTTTGTTAGTAACTTTTCAATTTAAGTCATATACTATTTTGGCTATAGTAGGATAAGATCTCTGTACTTGAGGTGTAAGTTGACACCTAAATTAGAGTAGAGATTTAAAAACTTCAGTCATTTTGGGATCTTTGAATTTGTTCAGCATTGAAATGTGATGAGTCAATGTTTGGTAACAGACAACCACAAGGTTTACTATAGTTTAAGTACTAAGGAGAGTAATTTCGTCATTGATCTTGATGTGGTAGTTTCCTTTAGGTTGTGATAATATTAAAATTTGGGTTTCCTGGTATCATTTCTCAATTTGAATAGGAATACGATATTTGATATGTGTAAAGGGACTCATGGAACAAGCATGGTATTGGCTGTTTGACAAAGTTAATACTAGTAACAATCAAGGCAAAACATCACTTTTGGTCCCACTAGATAGGGCCCTTCTCACTTGCAGTCCCAAGCTTTACGTGTTCAACACATTTAGTCCCAAAATTCTATTTTTTTAACAGAAATGATCCTATTCCATTAATACTAACGGAAACGGCACGTGACAAGTCACGTGCCGTTAGTCAACTGGGGCAAAATATCACTTTTGGTCCCACTAGATAGGGCCCTTCTCACTTGCAATCCCACGCTTTAAGTGTTCAACACCTTTAGTCCCAAAACTCTATTTTTTAATACAAATGCTCCTGTTCTGTTAACAACTAATAAAAACGGCATGTGACAAGTCACGTGCTATTAGTCAACTGGCAGCTAGCGAAAAAACTGAAGACCATGCTTGTATTCAGTTTTTGGAGTGAAAAGAAGGCTCCAAAAAAATATTTTTTTGCTATTTATATATGTAAATAACCCACAAAAACCACACAACATTTTTTTTTTTTTCATCACTTAATCTTGAGAGCAATAGGCTAAAAGATATCACAAACATCTCAAAATACTTCCAATATTATGTGATGTTTTAAGGAACAAAATATTGCAAGGTATTGTAAGACTTTTGTGGGATGTTTTGGCACATTTTGGGTTTGTAAAGTTGTAGTCTTTGGTAGATTTTAAGCATGCAAAGTTGCACTTTACAGCACATTTCATTAATGATCAAAATGAGTGGATTTCAGTATATTTTCTATTTTTTTGCAATTTAGTGCTTTTGTGCAATTTTAGTTTCCGTTTTTATTGCTGCCAAGATTTATGCTTACACATTTAAACACAACATAAACTATAATTGTTGGAAAAGATTTTGGTTTCAAGCAATTGAAACAATGTTTTGAAATATTTCAATCGGATTTAGAAATCAAAAGCAATTAAAGCCATGTTGAAACAAATAGCATAAAGCAATTAGAAACGCTATTTAAAAAAATATTAAATCAAAAACTTACAACGAGAATTGTATCATAACAATTCTCAGCCCAATTGAAGTAGTTGATTTAACCGAATCGCAGAATTACTGCTTACCTTGAAGAAAATATACGCCCCATATCAGAGTGCACCGGGTTCAACGTAATTTGTCCCAAGATAAGACGGTTACAGTTCTTTCGATTTTAGCACTATACCGAAGAACATCTCGATTAAACACTCAGAAGCTCGTAATCAAAACTTTTATCGCTCAAATCTTTAAAAGAATGATAGAAGCCGAGAAAGAGAGGAGAGAGATCACAAAGGATG
Source organism: Sesamum indicum (assembly GCF_026168435.1). Lineage (NCBI taxonomy): Eukaryota > Viridiplantae > Streptophyta > Magnoliopsida > Lamiales > Pedaliaceae > Sesamum > Sesamum indicum. Next base: position 4,384,480 of record NC_142667.1, on the reverse strand, counting down.
AGATTGTGGTTGTGTGTTTCAAGTGGGAAATGGCATGCCTTTATATAGGCATGCCCAAATTATAGCCATAAAGAAGCACATAATAGTAATTAATCACCCCTCTCAAGAAACCGAACAAAATTGAATCAGCAATGAAGAAAAATTTGTTGTTACACTCACATTCAAATTGCAAACTGAAAGTAACAACAACAATTGAATTTCTTTTCAAATTGCAAATTGAGAAACTGAAGAGAGTTGAAAGAAAACGGATTCCAAGCTGCTGTACAATCTATGGGTTTCACCATTTCAACAAAATTCCAACAATAATTACTTGCACAAAAGGCATATCCATTAGTTCTTTTACACATAATTTACCATTACTAAAAGGTCATCTAGTAATATACAAGAACATTCTTTTACACATAATTCACCATTATAATAGCATTCAATATTTGAAGTATTTTGAGATGTTTGTGACATCTTTTGGCCTATTGCTCTCAAGATTAAGTGATGAAAATATTGTGTGGTGCTTGTGGGATAAATAGCAAAAAAACTGAACACAAGCCTGGTCTTTGTTTTTTTCGCCAGCTGCCAGTTGACTAACGGCACGTGACAACTCACATGCCGTTTCCGTTAGTTGTTAACGGAACAGGACTATTCATGTTAAAAGAATAAGGTTTTGGGACTAAAGGTGTTGAACACGTAAAGCGTAGGACTACAAGTGAGAAGGACCTGATCTAGTTGTTAACGGAATAGGACCATTTCTGTTAAAAAAATAGAGTTTTGGGACTAAAGGTGTTGAACACGTAAAGCGTGGGACTGCAAGTGAGAAGGGCCCTATCTAGTGGGACCAAAAGTGATATTTTGCCAACCATCAATTGTGATTTTCGATCTGCATGTGGTGTCTTGAGAGTTACTGATTATCATGTAGTCTTATGCAATAATATTGCTGGAATGCCTTAAGAGATAATTTTAACTTGTGTACTGTCTTTTAGATTTATGAGATGATTTGTGGGTACTCCATAAAATTTATAATGCAAATATATCGAAATAATTAGGTTTAGGGATGATAATTTTGGTGGAATTATATTTATAAGATTTAAGAAAAAGACTTGTTGATTTCAAAGCTAATCAATAGAATATTTATTCATGGATAAGTGTTGGGCATGAGAGAGAAAATGATGTAGTGGGTTTAGTTGCATACAACATTATTATTATTATACATAGGAGTAAGATTTATATAGTTGGATAATATGTTGTATTGGTTGCTTTTTTGTGCTAGAAACAAGATATGGAAACTTGATAGCTGGTTGAATTACTTTAGTGGTTAATTATTACGGTCCTATTAAGTCTTTTCTTATTAAGGATATTAGAGAAGAGAAATCAGAATAACATGCCCAATTTTTCAACAAGGACTGATGGAGTGATAGTGGATGAGAAGCGAGTTTGTGTATCGTAAGTGATTGTGCAAGGAAAACTCCAATGTATCATATGTGATACATCCTATTATCATAGAAATGTATCATAATTCAAGACCTTACTACTGGTGGAAAATGTTGAAGTGAAATTTGTATTTAAATGCTAAATTTATAGGCAAGTGAGAACAAAAGATCAAGTATCAATAGATAAGTTTCAACCTTTATCTATACCGAAAAGGATACGGAAAAAATATCACTATGAATTTTGTCATTGAGTTACCACATAAGTCAAGGAAGCATGATACCATTTAGGTAATTGTGGATAGACTGACTAAGTCAACTCTTTTCTTACTTATACACCAACATGATACATTGGATAAATTAGTTGAGTTATATGTTTAAGAAATTGTAAGATTTCACTAGTGTGCCTATTTTTATAGTATCTGATAGAAATCCTCGATTTACTTCATATTTTTGGAAAGCTTATAAAGGACATTGTGTACGAGGTTACATTTTAGTACAACATTTAATCCTCAAATCATGAGGCAGTCGAAAACAACAATTCATATATTAGAAAATATTATGAGAACTGGTTTAAGTAAGATTAGAGAAATTGGGATGATTAGCTACCACAAATGGAATATGAAATAAGTGAAAAAGTTTTCTTAAGTATCTTCATGAATAGAAATACTGAGATTTGATAACTGTGTGCTTTGTGTGAGTCGACGATAGGAATTTTAGAGAACTCAACGTATGTAGAAGAGCCAATAGAAATTCTAGATAGAAGGGTAAAGAAATTGACAAATAAAAAGATACCAATAGTGAAATCAAAGTGGATTCAGCACTCTCCAAAGGAATCTACATGAAAGGTTGAGAAGGATATGAAAGAGAAGTAATTGTACTTATTTTCCTAAACAGGTAAGACAATCAAATTTCGAGTACAAAATTTTTGTTAGGAGGGGAGAACTATAATATCCTCAAATCTTAAAACATAATTATTGATTATTAGCATAATGATATGGATAAGTAGTGTGATGGTGTATATATATTTAGTGTCTAAATAGAAATTTATTTGACATGATAAATTTTTGAAGGTAAGTGAATATTTGAACGATAGAAATTGTGGAGTTAAAAAGGGTAAATTGTAAAAATAAGGGAGAATAAGTAAGGCCTTAATATAATATATATAGATATAGAAGATTTAAATAATAATATATATAGACACACACACTACACAACAAAAGAGATTACCCTTATCAATATAAATATTATAATATATAATATTTATGCACATAGATATACATGACCCACTTGCATACATGTACATAAATACTTATATATATATATGTATATATATATACATAAATATTAGCACTAGAAGGGTGTAGAACCCATAAGAAATAAAGAAAAACAAAAAGAAACAAAAAAAGAGAGGAGTGAGGCGGTGATGTAAGAATATGTGTAACCGAAGAAAAATAGCAGGCAATGCACACTGGAAACCATTGGAGAGCAAAAATCAAGCTCTTTGTTTTCTGTATTTCTGTGTATGTCTTGAAGAAGAGGGAAACAACGTTTAAATACAGAGTCATAGTACATAACTACCCGTAACTAACTAACCAACTCGGTTACACCATGTGCCCAATGAATAAAGGAATAAAATGACTCATCAATATAAAAGGCATCTCAAGGTGCAAGTGGAGAGGTCCGGAAACGCGCAAGTGGAAGTGGCGATAATAAATTGCGTAAATTAAAACGAAAACACAATAAAAAAATAATTCCAAGGGGTGTATACTTGGAGTTCCCGGCGTTCGATGTAGTCAACAATAATAAACGATAATAATAAAATTGACGGGACTATGGGTAGAATGAAATACGAGAGATACATAAATCATAAATCAAGATTACTTATTTAATTTGATTTATCTAGAACCTCTTTCGTTTGACCCGTTCACGCAAGGCTTCAACTTAGAAACCCTCTAAAGTTCCGTCCACACCACACAGGAATTGGGATCCCTCAATTCTCTTTGCTAGAAGAAAATTAGGGAGAGAACACACCAAGTGTGTATGAGAGGAGGGGGGCGGCCGATTGGTGGAGAATGTGTAGAAAATTATTTTCTTGTATTGTGTATTCATTCATTAATCAGTCCAAATGACTAATATACATATATATACCTTGAATGGATGCATTAAAAATATGTCTAGGTTCATTTAACCATCCATAAGGTAATAAAATCCTTTATTCCAAATAAAGAATGATAACATGGCACCTCCAAAAGTGAATTTGTTAGTCAATAATTTTCTTTTTCAATCATTTTCACCAACTTAATTGATGGGCTTGGGCCGATTTTAATTAATTAAGATACCAAGTCCAATTAATTAAATTCAATTTAATTAAAATTCACTTAATTAAGTCTATCATATATTTAATCCAATTAAATATATGAGCCCAATAACCCTTTATTAAATAATAAGTCCAATTTATTAAATAATAAGAGCAAGCACAATATAAATTAATCCAATCAATTTATCCTTGGGCTTATCCATCCAATGGATCCCTCTCATATAAGTAATCCAATTACTTATGGAATTAATTCTCAATTAATTCCTCGTCCCTTCTCGGTGATTTGTGTGTGACTCTTTAGGTTCACCTTTCAGCTAGACTTGGGCTAGTGTCCAACACTATTATTAATTAAATCCAATTTAATTAATAATTCTTGATCAACCCTTGATAAAAAAAGCCTGTCACCATGAGTGACCGTCTAGCAACGTCCATGGCACTAAAGACTAGACGAAAATTCATGTGAACTTTAGGCTCTCGAGTCCATACTGGTACTCTCCTTCCGTCTATCATCTCGGCCTTAGTCTAGGACATGGAATTGGGCGTCCATTCCCATCATGGACTAGGAATCTATGCTTAAAAATTGAGATTACATTACACCAAATTACTCAATATAGGAACCTCTTCTTTCTATTTGACCAATGACTGTGGCCACCGCTTTATAGAGTGTAGATATATTTCCAAGTGCATACATACCTCTGTCACATTTTGACAGGGGATTGATACTCTTCTTGAAACTCACCGTCCTCGATATATACTTTGACTGCACTAGACAAGGCTTATGATGACCATGTTTGAGACATGATCACCTCTCGCACAAATCTAAGATACAATTATCACATGCACGTGATTGTCACGATTCCTCAAGTCTGAGTACTACTCCTGTACTATCAGAGCCGGGGACTCAAGTCAACCAACCAAGCCTCCAAGGCTTCCATATGACGATCCCCATGTGTCAGTTTACTCGATTTGACACCCAGCCAATCGACCCATTAAGATCGCATAAACGTCCAATGTCTGTTGTTGATAAAACACGGCACTTATCAAATGAATGCGACTTTTAATGCAAGTCTTAGTAGAACTCTTAATGTACAGTCTCGAGATTCTCGACTTAGAACAATTCAAACCCAATCCTAAAGAATTGGTTTCATGACCCCCATCCAATGCATAGTCCAACTATTGCACGGTTCTTTAAGTGGTCTGTGGGTATCTGTTGTGACGTCCAAATAGTGCTTGTCGTAATTTTGTAAGCACAACATATATGTGTGCTGACGAAGAATTCTTACCATATTCATCGGGACAACATTGCTTAAATAAAAATTGCTTGAATAGTTCTCAAGACCGCCAATCCAATTGGCTTTTGGTCACCCATTCCAACAATCTCCCACTTGACCTTAAAGCTAATTACTCATGTCTTTCAGACTAAACTGATTATGAGCAATCTGCGATATCAGCTAGATCTTATGGGTCTACTTTTCATTTCTGTTGATGTCCTGCACTCTAACTGCACGTTACATCTTCCTATCATCACTCCAAGCAGATGATGGTGTCTGAGATTTTTTCTTAGACCTGTGATGAGATCTCGGGCCTTTTACCTTGTTCCATAGCCCAGTTGTCATCCTCCAAGGTGACTACTGGCGTGGCTATGTTAGGTAGCACACCTAATAATTGGGCGTTGTTTTTTGGTCCCATCCGATTTCCAATATATCTTTAAAATTGCCATACATTCAATTTTCCATGATAAGATTCCTTTTGGTATTCCACTTGGAACCTTCCAATGTTATCACATTATCATAAATCTCAAATGTACATTCGTTTTGAGATTAAATATTATTCATTTGATCTTGGAAGCTACTATCGCTATAGCATTCCAGAATCAACTCTCCATTTATGTGCATCAAGGGCTCTTCCTCTTCCTTATTCAAGTATTAAAGATAGCTCCTCAACAATTGTTTGTTGCCTCATCGGTGCACACTCGATATCCGTTGTTATGCTCAAAAGCATAATCAACATCGATTTTAGTGCACCGAACAACATTTCGTGCTGCTTACAGCGAAAACGTAGGGGATGTCAAACATCTAAGTTCCTCATTAGTCTACCACGATTGAATCTTGGACAGCTTATCCTTAGATAGGAATTCAATTCCTATTATGGCGAATCTTATGAACAACGTTCGTATTTTAGACTTCAACAACATATTTCTATCATCCAAATGATTAAAGACGTTTTAACATCTAAAACACATGGAACATAATTGAGCTTCCACTGACCTTCTACCTTATTCTTGGCCAAGTCATGTACCTCATGATCTTGTCAAAACAAGCATGTGGGACGTTCAAATCCAGTTTGAACACCATAGCTAATTTTATGGATTCAAATCATTTATTCGGATTAATGTCCTACATCGCTTCTCCCTGTCCGATTTCAGAAACTCGTACCTATCGGGTAACCGGAGTTTTTTTTATCGTCCTTTGGAGAACTAAGACATGCTCAGTTAAAGTTTTGATTACAAGTGATGTTTGCATTAACCATAATGAACCTACATAAATCAGACTCCGAGTCTGAATTTTCTCCCACTAGTCTTTTGACGTATGCAGGACCATTCCTCATACTCAAGACTTTTGTAGGGCACAGGTTGTTTGGATTATTCCATTACTAACCTGTATAAATTAGACCTCGAGCCTAATTTTTCTCCCACTAATCCTTTGACGTATGCAGGACCTTTGATCATACTCAAGACTTTTGTAGGACACAGGTTTGTCAATCCATATCAAATATGATGTCTGAATTGTGACTTAAGAAAACTCCACATTTTACAACAGGACAATTTTTCGATAGTCTCTCATCCAGACGACCCAACTAATTCAGTGAAGCACCGATGGAACCATGTCTAATCGATGTCTCAATTTCTTCCTTACCAGAGACAGTTCAACATCGTCTCTTTCAGAGGAATTTCACTGAATGAGACTTCTATTCTCATTTTGGATGCTTCAAGAACTCCCACTAAATACACACCACCGCGATCCCATCGAAGGGTTTGTCTCTATAAACAGCTTGGCTCTCCATCTCAAGTCTAATTTCTCCAAACTTCGCAGAAGTCCTTAGACTTGTGAACCTTCTACTGGTATTTGCTTATTTAGTAACATACAAATGTCTATTTTTGGATACCAATTCAATAGATCATTTTTTACAAGCATTCTTTGTCCCACAAAGTGCTTTCATGGATTTCTTCCTTCTTAGAAAGGATTCATAAGTTAGTAAACTCAAATCATCTATTGCTAGACTCTTTGAGTCCACTAACCAACTTATCCTAATTAGAGGGATATGGCCTAACTCATGCATGTCATTCTCTATAACTTATATTCTTGATTATCCATTTGGACATTTGTTTTGAGCATCCATAACCCAATTATGTAATATGATTATTTAATAACTTAGCAGACTCAAAAGAATCTTTTATTGATTAAGTTGTACTCTAAATTGTCCAACAATTGACTCATGACTTGATCACGATGTGTTTCATAATCGTATATTATTTCAACATAAATAGTAACAACTAAGTTTACTTAGTTTTATTGCCTTTCTAGTAATAGCCCAGCCATTTCTTAGCTTTAAGACTACTTCACTTAGCGCTCTATTCCCTTTCATTTCTACAAACCATTTGCAGAAATGCGTTCGGGAGCAAGTGTCAACACTTAGGAATAAGAACAGTAATCATGTTTTCTCTACAAATGCCATAGTTGGGTGAAGAGGGAGTTCCCAACACTCCCTCTTCCTATGCCCTTTGGTAATTTCATGCAAACATCACAAGCAAATTTTGACTATTGAACCGCTATTCCATTTTTCCTTTTACCCTCGCCCATCAAGGCGACAGGAGTGCTCAAAGCGCTTGCAGTGGCTGAATTAGCTTCATCCTTCTTTCTCATTCAGCGTCTGACTCCCCTACCTTACGCTTTTCAGGTTGAAGCCTCCAAATCCAATACCGACGGCGCAGATTCTTCAATCGTAGCCTTGTATTGGTCCAACCATTTTATCAACTTATGAAATGGTCTTCTCAAGCCCATAAAGTTTATGACAAATAGGTCGAAGGAGGGATGAAGGGACTTGAAGGATCACGTCAATGTACATCTCCTTTTGAGATAAACATTGAGATTACCGAGCTCTTCCAAGGGACAACATTCAACCCCATGTTTCTCTACAGACAATCCTCAGTCATCTTGGACTAAAAAATGGTTAATACTTGAGATTGCGTTATGCTAAATTCCTCGACATAAGAACTTCTTCTTCCTATTCGACCAATGATTGTGGCCACAGCTTTATAGAGCGTAGACGCATCTCCAAGTGCATAAGAGATACCTCTGCCACGTTTTGTCAACGGATGGATCCTCTTCTTGGATCTCAACGTCCTTGCTACCAACTTTGACTGCACTAGATAAGGCTTATGATGACCATGTTTGAGAAACGATGACCTCATGCACAAATCTAATATACAGTCATCGCATGCACATGACTGCCGTGATTCCTCAAGTCTGAGTACTACTCCCGTACTATCGGAGCCGGGAGATGAAGTCATACCGACCAAGCCTCCAAGGCTTCCATATGATGATCCCCGCGTGTCAGTTCATTCGATTCGACATCCGGCCAATCGACCCATTAAGATCGCATAAACCTCCCACATTTGTCGCCTATGAAACACGACACTCATCAAATGAATGCGACTCTTAATGCAAGTCTCTGTAGGACTATCAATGCCCAATCTCGAGGTGCTCGACTTGAAACATTTCAGACCTAATCCTAAACAGTTGGTTTCATGACCACCATCCAATGCGCAGTCCAACTGCTGCACGATTGTTAAAGTGGTCTGTGGGCATCTCTTGTGACGTCCAAGCAGTGTTTGATGTAATTTGATAAGCACAAAAGATACACGTGCTGACGATGAATTCTTACCATATTCATCGGGACAATATTACTTAAATAAAGATTGCTTGAATGGTTCTCAAGACCTCCAATCCAATTGGTTTTTGGTCACCTATTCCAACACAAAACACGTCAACACTAACTAGGAAGAAGAAGAAAACGTGTTTCGAAATGATGACAACTATCCTACATCTAAAAACATATGATCCTCTGATACAGTATCTTCTTCTTCAACTACTACAATGTTTGCTTCTTCAAGACGTAGTTTTGGTGTTGCTCTCTGCTTACTTCAACAGCCCCCCAACAAGTTAGACGGGGTTTGAAAGAAACCATGTCTAACTTGGACAGCAATGTGGCAAAGGAAGTTAGGAGTAAAATTTTTAGTGAACATGTCAGCCAACTGCACAGAGCTGCACACATAAGATAGGAAATGAAACCTTCCTTGTAAGCATTGCGAACCAAATGAGAATCCAACTTGATATGTTTGGTGCGTTCATGGAAGAAAGGATTCGCCAAAATGTGTAAAGCCGCCTTATTATCGCAAAACAAATCAATGGGGAGCGTAGTAGAAACACCAAGATCAGCAAGAATGTAACTGCAATGTAATTCACATATAGTGGCAGCAAGGCTGCGATACTCGGCCTTCGCACTGACTTGGACACAGTAGGCTATTTCTTGATTTTCAAAGACACCAAGGATTTCCAAGGAAGATGCAGAATCCAGTGAGGGATCTCCTCGAACCAGGCAGGATGCCCAATCAGTGTCACAGTACGCCTTCAACACAAAGGAGTTAGGAGAAGGAAAGAATAAGCCTTTGGAGGGAGAACCTTTGAGGTAACGAACCACATGGAGGGCAACTTGTCAGTGAGTCTCACAAGGATGTGTGAGTAATTGGCTCAATTGTTAAATAGAGTGGGAAATGTCCGGATGAGTGAATCCCAAGTATAACAAACAGCCTACAAGACGTCTATAGGATTCAGGATTAGGGAGCAAACCATCAGAGGCAGAGTGCAGTTTCAAGCCTTGAGGAGAAGGTGTGGAGGCAGGTCTAGCTTGTCCCATACCTGTGTCTTGTATGATATCTGTAGCATATTTAGTCTGGGCCACATAAAGACCATGAGAGCTGCGAGCACTTTCCAGGCCAAGAAAGTAATGAGCATCCCCAATATCTTTGATGGTAAACGGAGCATGGATGTAGTCCTTCACTAGCTGAATATCTAACATTGAAGGCCTTGTGATTATAATGTCGTCAACATAAACCAATAAGGCCATAGGATTGGAAGAGGAGTGCTTGACAAACAGACAGTGACAGTGAGCAGATTGGGTAAACCTATAGGCAGTGAGCTTAAGAGTGAAATCCACACTCCATCGACGAGAAGCTTGCTTGAGCCCGTATCATGATCTTTCTAACTTGTAGATGACATGAGGCTCCACAGTGTAACCTTCAGGTGGAGTCATATAAATGTCCTCATCCAAATAGCCGTGTAAGAATGCATTGTTAATGTCCAGCTGCTGCAAGGGCCAGGCATGAGCAGCAGCAACAGCAAGGAAAAGAAGGACAGTGACAGTCTCACCACCATCAATACACGTCAACACTAACTACGAACAAGAAGAAAACGTTTTTCGAAATGACGACAACTATCCTGCATCTAAAAACATCTAAGCCTCTGCTACAGTATCTTCTTCTTCAGCTGCTGCAACATCTGCTTCTTCAAGACGAAGTTGTGGAGCTGTTCTCTGCGTAGAAACTTCAACAGGTGACGAGGTGTATAAAAACACCAAGTTGTCTCTATTCTTCCTTTAGCCAAAGAACACTGTAGCATCTCTTTGAAGAATCTCTCCATAGCTGAATTTGGTAAGTATCTTGTTTAGTTATAGTCTAAATTTCTTGGTAAAATAAGATATAATATGAATCTAAAGCAAACTGATTAGTTGGAAAAAAAAGCAGGAGAAAACAATATGTCCGATCACCCTCTGTAAATCGTGACTTTCTTAAGATATACCGATCCAAATTTAGTGATTCTTGCTTTTATATAAACCTTAGGATGTCTACTGAAACTTTGTAGTTTTGAGAAAAAGATGAATCATTCGTTATAAATGGTAAATTAGAGATTATTTTCTGTTGCTCTGTTTCTACGGTAAATGAAATAATCTGTATTAGAAGCCTTATAACCTAAGATATAATGGTCAATTTGTATGATTGTTTCATAAACTTAAACTAGGAACCCAGGAGATTATATTCAAAAAATATGTTGATTTTTTAAAGAGTATATGATTTTTTTTAGAGAATTTTAAAGTAGTAGATTCGAATTTGTTTCTATTTAAATTAGGTTGCAATAAAACTTAAACAACTAATTATATATAAATCCAATTGGTATGATTCTTGTTGTGAATGAAACTAGAGACAAATACGAATATTTATGTAAAAATGACACTTTTATCAGAAAAAATATTTCTCTGAAAAAAATTTATAAGTTGAGACTAAGATTCTATCAAGAAGAATCAAGTAGATGACACAGATTTTAATAAACTTAATTCCTATGATTTCAAATACAAATCATAGACCACTGGAAAAGCTTATTATGTCTAGTTTATTATACTAAATCAGTTTTGAAAGCTAGCAATTATAATTAAGTTATGATTTAATTAGGGAGCAACACTCATACCGTAAAGATTACAGATTCAGGGGAGGTAACGGCAATTTTTAAAAATATAAGCATTGCTTATAATATATTAAGATATATACTGATGAAAAGAAAATCGGGTCTACTTTATGTAAAAAAAAATAGAATAAAGATACAAATTTTGTAAAAGGAGATATTCAAAGATTAGTGAAAAATGTACGGATATGATCTAATGCTTTATGAATAAACTATAATGTTATAGATTCATTAATTATACATTTTATAATTCATTATAGGACACGAGAACAATATTCAAGATTGTACACATCATTCTACTATTTAAATAGTTGAAAAAAGTGAGATAAGTTTAATTGGATCTATATATATATCTACTTGTCTATCTGTGAACTTGATCAGAATTTGCTATGTGCTTAACTGGATGATATGGTTGTCACATTAAATGGTTGTTATATATTTTGTTTATGGTTGTGTGATACATATAGTGAATAAAGTTGAATTATGGAGATGATTGTAATATGCTTCTAATTGATTGGTTCCATTATCAAATTTAAATGAATGATGGAGTTATTGTGAATGATTGTAATAAGTTTCTATTTGATAACTGACTGGGATCATATTGTTAAGATGTCAATATGTACGGAGATAAGTGTCGAATGGAGTTGAAAATATGAATTTGATAAAATGTGAATAATTTATTGAAATAAAAAGATAGCTTACCTATCTTGGGCATATTCAATGTTTGCAATGATGTAATAGGATGTGCTTAATGACAAGCTGTGTGCCATCATGATGATGCGATATATAATATGAGAAAAATGAATATATAGATAGGTACCATAATGCGAATGGTACCGAGATATTCTGAACAGCGCGGAATATTCCGTACTGTTAGCTACACACTGCGGTGATGTGGAGGCTAGTTCGATATGATGTCTTGTATTGAGATTGCTACACACTTGACCAATGTGAGGATATGACATTTAATAGGTATTCTGTGCTGATGATTGTATAATATTAATTGAGATGATAAAGAGCCGACAAAATTATTAAATATGATTCAATTAGGTTAAGCGGGACCCAAAGAAAATAATTAATATTAAGAATTAAACTTCAATGATGTATAAATCATGTTATGGATGGTATTTAATTCTAATATTGATTTTGTATGATTGTTGATATTATTACTTTGTGATTTCATAAAATTATGTAACAAATATTAATTGATTGGTGTCATTGAAATTGGTGCCTTGTGATCATATAACAAATATTGGTTGATTATAGTCATATAATAAAATTGGTTGATTTATGTCTTGTGATCATATAACAAATAGCGGGGTGTCACATTGTGGGTCCCCATGTCCCATCTCCCATATGCTTATTAAATTCCCAATTGTACAATAAAGACGTGACTTGAAAAATATCTCCCATATTTGGAGTCTCCCAATACCCTTTCCAAAGTCGTGTTTTAGGCATTCACCATGGGAGATTCCAAGGAGATTCCTGGGAATTATCCTTTCTCAAATCCTTATTCCCTTTTCAAAAATTACTATTCTATTAAAGGTCATGTCTCACAATTACCCAAACATATTTATATTTCTTTTTTTATATAATATTTTAAATTTTTAAATAAAATAGTTATTTAATATAATATGAAAGTCAGATAAAAACAATATTATTTTCAAATCTCATTATCTCCATTTATAAAAAGAAAAAGAAAAGAAAAGATTTTACATGCAACATTATTAAATGAGTCAGTCGTTTGGCACGAGCAAGACATGCAGTTTAAGCTTTTACATGAGTCAGTCATTTGGCACGATTAAGACATGCATAAAACACCCGCTTGTTCTTGTCCTTGATTAGTTTTTCGACACACATCCAAGAAAAATTCTTATTCGAATCAAATGTGGACATATCTGAACTAATTATATAAACAAGTGTGCACTTTCCATGTGATTAGTATACAGTTCAAGGAAAGTGACCAATCAATTCAAAGGTATATCACACTTGCTATGTGATTGATTTGATCTGATCAAACTTAATTTGGATAAGAATTTTCCGCCATCCAAATATTTTTATATCTACATCACAATTGAATTTGACACATGCTTCAATAATTAGTTAAAAGAAATAAAGATATATATATATATATATATATGTATTAATTGCTTGCACTTAATTTTTCCTCCAAAGTTTCTGAATAATTAGTGGGGGCGAAAAGGTCAGTCAAATTGGTGGGGGGCTGTTGGTCAGAAACACGACTATAGTTAAAACGAATATGCTGCGAATTTTCTCTTCCTTCAAAGGCGCTTTTTATACCTTTTTCTAACCACCGGTTCATCACGCCAAGCATATGCTGCCCAAATATTCTGATCTTTTCCCATTAAAACCCCACCTACTTCACTTCACATCACACTCTCCCCCACCCCCCACCCCCCCTTCATTCACACACACTCACGTTTCTGTTGCAGTTTTTTTTATTTCAATTTGCATTTCTGTGACTGTGATTGTGTGGGTGAGTGTGCGTGCGTGTGTGTTGGTGCTGTGCGATGAAGTTTGGGAAGAGATTGAAACAGCAAATCGAGCAGAGTTTGCCGGAGTGGCGGGACAAGTTTCTGTCGTACAAGGAGCTGAAGAAGCTCGTGAAATTGATTTCCACGGCGGCGACGTTGGGGAGGTCGATGGAGGACGGCGTGGCGGAGGCGGAGTTCATTTACCTTTTGAACCATGAGATAGAGAAATTCAATGCCTTCTTCATGGAGAACGAAGAGGATTTCATTATTCGACATAAGGTCAGTGAACTTTTCATTGATCATCACTCAATTTGCTTTTAGTAGTTCTTAATTAGTTGTGGGTGAAGACAATTAATTTCGTGGTCTTTTTTTTCTTAAATTTATATAAAACGGGACAAATATCTACGTAATGAAGGAAATTTAAGCTCATAATTATATATTTGCTCATGAGACTCCCGTTAACATTAGACTAAAAACCTCATCGATAGTAGGTGCGCGTGTTGTGAGTGAAGCAAACATGTAATCAATATGCTTTATTCTTACAATTTGTGAGAAAATTTTGTAGATCATAAGTTGTTTGTGTTTCATAGGTGCATGCGACTATAAGTCGGAATGATACGTAATAAGATTTCATTTGCACTCTGTTCATGCACTCTTTTCATATACGAAAACATTATTAGTTTGTTAGAACATAAACTTTATATATAAGCCTTTTTGTGTTGTAAATTACGTTAGTCTGTTTCTTACATTCTTTGTAATTAATCTAAAAAAGGATCATAGTTTAGTAGAAATATGTCCGATAAAAGTTATGAGTTTTCTGTTGTATAGATATATACAAGTGATGTGACTTTAAGTCAAATAGACATGTAAGTAAGATATTAATTTATGATTGTACTAGATGCGTGTGATTATAAGTGGAATAGTAAGTAAAACAGACATGTAAGAAAGATATGGTTTCTTTTTTTTTTGTATCTGTCACAAAAGAATCGTCAATCAATTCATCAGAAGAAAAGGTCATAGAAATGATAGGTTTGTTGTTTCTTCACAGTAAAAGCGATGAACTTTTTTTTTTTTTCTATTTCGAACATAATTGAGGTTTCTATCTGAGTGTAAGTCAAAAGCGCATGTAAAAAAATATCAGTTTGTCGTCATGATTAGTGTAGAATTCATGTTATGCACGGTTATATAATTTTTATTTTTTAAAGATAAATATAATAGTTTTGAATTTTTTATCTATCTTGATTATTATTGAAAATTATATTTTTCTAAACATACAATATATTCTACTAACCGAAATTTGTATTTTATAAGGATACTTTTATAAAATTATTACATTCTATTAAATATATAGATCACTTTTTCATTTTTTACAAATATCCAAATTTATAGAAAAATATAAAAAATAAGAAATTAGTTAAATGTATCATTTTTATAGTTCACCCTTCATTAGAATCTATACTAAAATACATAAATTTAAAATGATTTTAATTTTTAAACAATAAAATAAAATAGAAAGCAAGAATAAAGACTTACTGTTAATAAATTATAAGAAAGATAACTGAAAAACAAAAAAGAAAATAAAGAAAGATGGACCATAAAAAGTAATTTTAAAAACTCGATATCATTTCAACAATTTGAGTAAGAAAAGAGAAGGAGTAAATTATCATGAAATGAGAAAATAAAATGAGTACAAATAAAAACAAAATGACTAAATTAAATGAAATATTAAATATAACAACATTATCAGCGGCCATAAGGGAACAAAATAACTTTCAAGATTTTATTAAATTTGAATTTTTTGAAAAAGAGTTTGAATGACATACAATAAAATACATATATTCTATAATTGTAAAGAAAAAATGATTATAGATTTAGTTGAATTAAATTAAAATAGTCCTAGAAAAAAATTATATCTAAATTAAAATCTGGTGATGCCTTCCATCTTGTAAAACGTCATGTGAATAATAATAATAATAATAACTATAAAAAGAAGTTTGATGAAACTATAATATATATATATATAACAGATGTGTAAAAAGATTAAAAATGATAAATATTTAAATAAAAATAAAAACTAATATCATATTAAGTAGAGTCGTATAAGTATTAGATAAAGTTTGTACTTATTAGTATTACATGAATTTGCTCCATTTTGTTGCAAAACAAAAACAAAACAGACAAGAAAACTGAAAAAGAACAAAAAAAACTAAAACTATAAAATAAAAAACTAATGGGTGAACCTATAATACATATAAAAAAAATGATGTATAAGAAATACAAAGGTATAAATATTAAAAAATAAATAAAAATTAAATGGTAGTTCCAATAGAATTATAAAAATTAATATTAAATGAAATACGTATCTATTAGCACTAAATGAATTTGCTCTTTTTTGTTGTAAACCGAAAACAAAACAGACAAAAAATCTGAAAAAAAAAAACAAAACTAGTTAAACTATAAAATAAAAATTTAATATATAAAAAAATGGTTTATAAAAAATACAAAGGACAATTATTTAACCAATAATAAAAATTAAATCATAGTTTGAGTAGAGATATACAAATGAATATTAAATAAAATATATGTTGATCAACACTATATAAATCTAGTCATCATTGTAGACAAATAAAATACAAAAAAAAATCTGAAATAGATATTTTAATAGATGTAATTATAATATATATATACATATATATATATAAGATATTAAAAAAGGAAGATACTTAAATAAAATAAAATATAAATATCAAATTTAGTAGAATCATGCAAATAAATATTAAATAAAACATGTACCTGTTAGTACTAAATGAATTTGTTCTGTTTTGTTGAAAAACAAAAATAAAACAGAAAAATTTGAAAAAGAACAAAAAAATTAAACTCTAAAATAAAATTTTAATGGATGAAACTATAATATATTAAAATATTAGAGTACAAAAAATACAAAAGGATAAATATTTAAACAGGAAAAAAAATGAATTGGTAATTTGAGTAGAATTATACAAATTAATACTAAACGAAATATGTATCTATTAGTACTAATTTATAAATGAATCTATTCCTTTTTGTTGCAAAACAAAAACAAAATAGATAAAAAAAAAATCTGAAAAAGAACAAAAGAAATCAACTATAAAATAAAATTTTAATGGATGAAATCATAGTATATAAAAAAGTAATTTATAAAAAACATAAAGAGGTAAATATTTAAATAAAAATAAAAAATTAAATCGTATTTTGAGTAGAACTAAACAACTAAATTTGTTTATTTTTTTAAGAAAATTAAAAATATAAAATCTGAAAGCACAACAAAATTATATAAATAAATTTTAAAAGCAAAATATGTACTTATTAACTCGAAATAAATGTAATATAACATTAAACGACGAGTTAAGTAGAATTATACAAATAAGTTTTAAAATTTAAGTATAAGTATTAAAATTTAATAGAAAAACATAAGAAAAGGATAGAGATTGCTAATTCAATAGCTTTCATGCCTCATTAAAAAAAAGATATAAAAACTAAAATCATATAACTTATTAAGAGATGGAACTTATTAATTATATAACTTCAAAGATCATTAACAAAATAAATTAAAATAATATCATGAGAAAATATAAAACATCACTTCCACCATAGAAGAGTAATGACGAAAAAGTGTAAGAGAGTGTTAAGTTTTGAAATCGTTTAATGGAGAATAAAATATTAATTATTGAGCCTATTGAATAAATAAAGAGATACAGAGATATTTAAATACAAATATGATGAAACTCACTATCATTAGTAGCCGAAAATTTTGATTTGGATACACACAAATAATATATATTTGAAATTTTTTTGATTTGCTTTGAATATTTTAGAGTTTATAAATATAATTTAATCATTAAAATAAACTCATATAAAATAGATATGTATTGAATAATATAAAATAAAACTTAATATTAACATATAAAATTATAAAACATAAATACAAATTCAATTAGAATTTTAGCATTGGAGATAAAATTGAGATATATAAATAAAATAAAATATTTTAAAATATATGATATTTCTAAAAAATAAGATTTTTTCTTGTCAATTAAAAGATTCAATTATAATCTTGAAGATAAAATTTCTTAAATGCAAAATAAATATCTAATCTATTTAAAATAGGTGGTGTTTCTAATCAATATTTTATTGATAATTAAAAATTTTGTTATAATATTGAAGATAAGAATTCGGATAAATACAAAATAAATAATTAAGATATTTAAAATAGATCATGTTTCTAACCATTTTTTACAATTAAAAAATTCAATTATAATCCTGGAGATAAGATTTTGGATAAATGCAAAATAAATATTTAATATATTTGAGTAGATGATGTTTCTAATTAAAAAATTCAAAAATACCAAAAATTAGTATTTGGTCAAAATTGAATTAAGTTGGTCAAATTTCGTTCTACTATAGATAGATATGAGCTTGTTAATCGAATTTTTTTGTTGACGTAGTTGAGGTTCCTCTCCTTTCATACTAATTGAAGTTAACATTTTCTTCTTTTCATAAAATATCACTTGTTGAAACAAAAAATATAAATTATTACACAAACATTTCCTACTAATCAGTCAAAAATTACTAGATACATTAAAATGTTTATGTAGTCACGAACATGGGGTGCAGGAATTGCAACAGAAAATGGAAGAAGTGATAGATAAATGGGGGCCAAAAGGGAGTCAGCCATCAGAGATGGAATACAAAGAGGAGATGGCAAAGATTAGAAAAGTCATTGTCAATTTCCATGGTGAAATGGTCCTTCTCATGAATTACAGCAATATTAACTACACAGGTACTTTTATTTTCTTCTCTTCTCTGTTATTCAATTTTCTAAAATTCTTCACATATATCAAATCATGGTAAAATTAAATTCCGCCAACGAAAAATGTGGTTTTTGTATAATATTTTTTAAGTGATTATCATTCGAAATATAATTATAAAATAATTAATTTTTATTTGAGTACATTTGAAAATGATAGATGTCCCTTTTTTTTTGTTTTTTAAGGATAGATGTCCCTTTTCTTTTTTTTTTTAAGGATAGATGTCTTGTTATATATCCAGTGATCATTTTGAAAAATTACATTATAAAATAACTAACGGAAATTTATAGAACACTTTTGGGTACAACTCAAAGATGATGCCTAAATATACCCAACTTTTGGGTAATTTCTTTATATTACTTAGTTTTAAAATTTAACTATAATTTACATAACAATTATGAAAGTTTGAATTCAAATAGTATAATCGCTTCAGGTCAAAATTGTGCCTAAATCATTTTTCCAGTTCATTAAAAAATAATAATAATAATAAAAGTAGCCAAGAAAAGGTCCAGAACTGACTAAAATACCCTAAGAAATTTCAGGGTTGGCCAAAATCCTCAAGAAGTACGATAAGAGAACAGGCGGAGTTCTGCGGCTGCCGTTCATCCAGAAAGTCTTGGAACAGCCATTTTTCACGACGGATCTAATCTCGAAGCTCATCAAGGAGTGCGAAACCACCATCAACTCCATGCTGCCGCCGTCGGAATCCGCCCGAATATTCCACGCCGAAAGGGATCATCAGGCGGTGCCCGGAGAGGGAATATTCCGGAACACGGTGGCGGCACTTCTGACGATGCAGGAGATGAGAAGGGGCAGCTCTACGTACGGCCACTTCTCTCTGCCGCCGCTCAACTTGCCTGATTTTGAAGTCATACAGTCTTTGCAAGTTATTTTCCCTATACAAATCCCATGACCAAAATTATTACATGTGTTGAGAAATCAATACAACCCCAACATTTTATATCAATCGGATCTCCACTGTAAAAATATTATATTATGCCTTATTAATAGTAGATCTTATTATATACTTTATCTCCTATAAGTGAAAATTTTTTGTATTTTTAATTTATATATAAAAAAAAGGATAAATTATACTTTTGGTCTCTATATTTTACCACTAGACTGATTTAGCTTCCTATATTTTTGAAATATGATTTTGGTCTTTTATTTTAGAAATTATTAAGTATTTTTGTCTAATTGTTAAAATCGAGGTTAAAACTACTGGTGCTAGAAAGCATGGTCGACCGTACAACATGGTGCATATCTGGCATTTTTTACATGGTGTGGTCGTGAAAAACATGGCCAACAGGTAAACTAAAAAATGATCAAGAGCAAACAAGCATCTCAACATGGTGGACGCCGTCGTCCGTCGGCCTACGTGCTCCTCGACTTTCTTCATAATTGGCAACTTCATTTTAAGTCGGGAATAATATTTCCGCACCCATGGATTCTATATAGTATATATTTCTTTTGGCTAATGAAAAAATTACATCAATTTTGAATTAGAACATGGAGAAATCACAATCTCAAAAGCATCACCACGCCGTCGGCCTCGCGGCAGTGATTTCCCTGCTTATTCTAGAGGAAGAGCGGAAGCATGGTGGTGGAGCACTCTTCATCGGAAAAAATTAGTATTTTCACGTCAAGATACTCAAGAACCTCCGAAAGCATAAAAATTTCACGGACTAAAATGAGTACTTTTAGACATTACTGAAACATAAAATAAATGACTATTTCCACTTTCAAGTGAATTGCATTTTTGGTACAACACTTTAGGCCACTTTGCAATCCTAGTATCATGCTTCGTCAGCTTAATAAAGAACAACACCATATAAACGAAAAACTGTATAAAATTAGCTATCACCATTAAGTTTTAGATGAAATTGACACGTGAGTTGCAAGTGGCTGTTAAGTCACAATTGTTGGGCTGTTAAAAACGCGGCATTGAGTGTTGAAGGCAAATGGCGACTATGAGGCTTTTTCTATACATGCTTGTGTGATTTTGAGCATATTTTAGTTCATTTTATTTTATTTTTTTTCCAAATTTTTGTATTTCCAACTTTTAATTGTAATGACTTTGTGAAATTTCTTGCAGAAGCTATATCATAATGCGAATTCATAGAATGCAATAGCCAAGAAAAATGAAGAACAAGAAAACGATCTTATTTCTCTGAGTTTCAATTTTTCTGCTACAATCAGTTTTTCTTCTCTTTCATATTTGAAGAAGAAGAAGTGTATGTGTATTGATACACACTTACACTTAACTGCCAAAGGAAAGGAAGAATTGCTAATTCACTAATAGAAGCGTGTGAGCGCTTCCTTACACTGAAGCAACTAATAAAACGCGTGCGAAGGGGAGCCGCGCTTTAAACAACTGTAAACAAACGTGCTTCTTGGTAACCCGTTTCTTCCCAATGGCTATCTTCTTCCTCTTGTAGTCTACCTTCATCTGCTGCTGTGTAACCTGTAAATCTGGGTAAGAATCTCTATTTTTTTACACGTTCCCTTCAAGTGGAGCTTGTCAATAAATTGACAAGGCTCAACTTGGACACAAGATACATGAATTTAGGGCCTGGCAGGGTCTTTGTGAAAATGTCTACAAGTTGATCTTTTGTAGATATGTGTCTTGAATCAATGAACCCCTGTTTGTATTTGTCCCTCACCAAATGGCAGTCTATTTCAATGTGCTTGGTTCTTTCGTGGAACACTGGATTTGCTGTAATGTATAGAGCAGCTTGGTTGTCGCAGTAAAACTCAATTGGTGTGGGTACATTAATCTGAAAATCCTTCAACAAATTATGTATCCAAGTAAGCTCATACGCAGTTGTTCCCATACTTCTGTATTCTGCCTCTGCTGAGGACCTTGAAACCGTATTTTGCTTCTTGGTTTTCCTTGACACTAGGAAATCTCTAAGAAAAATATAGTAACCTGTTAGGGATCTACGGGTGTCTTCGCATGTTGCCCAATCAGCATCACAAAAAGCCTTTAGCTCAAAGTTATCTTGTGTGTTGAAGAATAGACCTTTGTTGATGCTTCCTTTCAAATACCTGACCAAATGTAATGCTGCATTCCAATGTTCTCTGCAGGGAAATTGCATGTATTGGCTCAGCTGTTGAGTTCCATAACACACATCTGGTCTGGAAAATCCTAAATACAGTAGCCTCCCAAGCAGCCTTCTGTAAGGTCCTGGATCTTCTAATTGTTCTCCTACATCTGCATTTAGCTTAATACCCACAGGTAATGGTGTATTTGTTGGTTTTGCTTGAGTTAGCCCCACATCTGCAATGATATCTTTGATGTACTTGCTTTGGGATATCAAAGTTCCTGCTTCAGACCTGAAAATTTCTAAACCAAGAAAAGACCTAGCCTTTCCCATATCCTTAATGGTGAATAGGCTGTGTAAGTGAGACTTTATTTCTGATATAGTTTTCTCACAAGGGCCTGTGAGAAGAACATCATCAACATAAACCAACAAACAAAATAATCCCTTCTCAGTAACTTTTGTAAAGAGACAGTAATCAAACTTAGATTGCATGAAACCATAATTTTCCAATTGAAAGGTAAGTTTCTTGGTTCCATTGTCTAGAGGCTTGCTTAAGGCCATATAAAGATCTCTTTAACTTGCATACATGATTTTCAGGGATAGGGTAACCTTTAGGAGGTTCCATATAAATTTCTTCATCTAAGAAACCATGTAAAAAGACATTATTAATGTCTAATTGATGTAAATGCCAGTGTTGTTTTAGCAACTAAGGATAGCAAAATTCTAATTGTACTGCTTTAGCAACAGGAGAAAAACTATCTACATAGTCTATTCCCTCTATTTGATTGTAACTTTTGGCTACAAGTCTAGCCTTATATCTATCTATAGTGCCATTACGTTTTAGTTTCAGTTTATAAACCCATTTACACCCTATTATCCTCTTGTTTTTAGGGAGTTGTGTGACTTCCCATGTCTCATTGTTTTCTAATGCCTTTATTTCATTATTCATGGCTTTTATCCAATTCTCAGATTTCATAGCTTCTTCAAAGTTCTTAGGCTCTTGAGGATTTTCAGTTGCTGTAGCAAGACATTTGTCACTAAGTGAAGAGTAGGCGATGTTAGGAATATCATAATTAAAGGAACATACATAATCATTCAGTCTTATTGGTCTATTGGTTTATCTTATAGACCTTCTAAGAACTGTGTTTTCATCTGTTTCAGGTATAAGAGACTCATATATGGTTTCTGTAGGAGTTTCTACATTTTCAGGTTCCTCATAGTCTATGTCCTCTATAGGTTTAGGAATAGAACAGTTTATAGGGTCTGTTTATTGCCCTGCATAAGGAAAAACATTTGGAGGCTCTAGCCTCAAATTTAGATTTATGGGGCATATTGTTAGTAGCAAAGCATAAGCAACCAAAAGTTTTAAAAAAGGAGTAATCCACAGGTTTCTTAAACAATGTTTCATATGGAGTTTTCCAGTTTAAAATACTTGAGGGAATTCTATTTATAATGTAAATGGAGGTTAAAATGGCTTTACTCCAAAACATTTTAGGTAGATTACTTAGGAACATAAGAGATCTAGCCATTTGAAGCAAGTGTTTATGTTTTCTCTCTACAATGCCATTTTGTTGGGGGGTATATGTGCATGTAGTTTGATGTATGATCCCCTCATCCTTGAACAATTTTTGAGTTTGCTCTCCTAGAAATTATGTGCCATTATCACTTCTTATTGTTTTGATTCTCTTGTTAAATTAGGTTAGAACCATTTTATGAAAATTTTTCAAAAGATCTCTGTTGTCTGTGTTTTATGTTGCATTAGGTAAGTCCATGTGCACCTATTTTTGTCATCAACAATAGTCAACATAAAACTACATCTTGATATGGAATATTCATTATATGGCCCCCATAAATCCACATGAAGAAGATCAAAACATTCATCAGAAACTGAAGTGCTTAAAGGAAAAGGTAATCTTTGTTGTTTTGCCCGAGGGAAAATTTCACATTGTACAGTTTGATTTTTATCATCCTTGACCAATCCAGTATGAATCATTACATTTTGAGACAAGTGTCCTAGTCTCCTATGCTATAGTTCTGAAGAAATGTGTGAAGTAGCAAGGCTAAAATCTCTGGAATCATGCAGTGTTTGTTGTCAAAGCTCTGCTTATTCAAGATATACAGTTTCTCTATTAAACAAGCTACAACAATGACTTCTCTAGTCCTGTGGTCCTACATAATACAACAAGATTTTAAGACTTAAAGTCTATATTTGATGAATTAGATAGCTTGCTCACAGATAAGAGATTGAATTGTAGATTAGGAACATATAAGACATCATTTAAAATGATCTTGTCAAAAAGTATGATAGTTCCTGAACTTCTAACATGATGTTTAGTGCCATCAGCCAGGTGAATGCAATTATTAGATGATTCAATCTTCTTATCAGTAAACAATAATTCATTGTTGCACATATGAGAAGTGGAACCACTGTCTATAATCCAGTTTTTAGTAAGATTCAGACTTAGACATGAGTTATCATAAGTGTTACCTAAAAAATCATGGTATGCAGTGTCTGTCAATGCCAAGGTCTGGGGTCTAAAACCACCAAGAAATTTGTTTATCTCTGTCTTTAAGACCTCAGCAATCACTTTGTTGTCAACTGCATTATTTGCTCTTTCATTTTGATCATAAGCTACTGCCACCTTGGGGTTGACAGACATGCTTTTCTTCCTTTGTTCCATAAGGTTTTTGTACCATTCTGGATACCCGTGAATTTCGAAGCACACTTCCTTCAGGTGCCCTGATTTGCCACATTCCTTACAGACTTGAGATTTCTTATCAACAAAATTTCTTTTCTTTTGAAAGTTTCTTGAAAAATCTGGTTTCTTGTAAACTTGCATTGCCACATTTTGAGATGTATACTGAGGTTCTGTGTTGACGTCTTTCTGCTTCTCAACTCTAAGAACCATGGAAAATGCCTTACTAACATTAGGATAGGGTTCCATCACGAGGATTTGACTTCTCACATGGTCGTAGGTATCATTCAATCCCATTAGGAATTGCATAAGCTGGTCTGAGCTCTTAATTTCTGGACTCTCTTTTGCTGCAGTACATGTGCATTTTAGGATACATGTGCATTTTGGAATGGGTGTAATGCAGGCTAACTCATCCCATAGCCTTTTTAATTTTGAAAAATATGCAGAAAAATCTAAAGAACCTTGTGATAGTGATGCAAGTTCTCTTTTTAACCGATATTCCATTGGACCATTGCATTGTCCATACCTGCTTTCAAGTTCAGTCCATAGCTCTCTTGATGTATTTATGTACATGAAACTCTCCACTATGTTCCTTGAAATGGAATTCAAGATCCACGAGGTAACCATGTTGTCTGCCTTGATCCATTACTTGAATTCTTTTGTATCTTTTTCTGGTATTTCTGCATCTTTATTGATAAAACTCAGTTTTGTTTTGGCTATCACAGCCAATTTTATTGATCTGCTCCATGACAAGAAATTGGAGCCATCCAGGGGAGTAGTGACAAGACTTATTCCCAGATTATCATTAGGTTGCAGCTTTAGGATATCAGGGTCTTCTGCCATTCTTGAGCTTCTTGTGAATCTTGTAATCAAGATAAAGTTGCAGCAGATTTTCTTTTTTAATCAGAGATCATCAATGGCTCTTGATACCATGTGAAAATTTCTTGCGGAAGCTATATCATAATGCGAATTCATTGAACGCAATAGCCAAGAAGGATGAAGAACAAGAAAACGATCTTATTTCTCTGAGTTTCAGTTTTTCTGGTACAATCAGTTTTTCTTCTCTTTCATATTTGAAGAAGAAGAAGTGTATGTGTATTTATACACGCTTACACTTAACTGCCAAAGGAAAGGAAGAATTGCTAATTCACTAATAGAAGTGTGTGAGTGCTTCCTTACACTGAAGCAACTAATAAAACGCGTGCGAAGGGGAGCCGTGCTTTAAACAACTGTAAACAAACGTGCTTCTTGGTAACCCGTTTCTTCCCAATGGCTATCTTCTTCCTCTTGTAGTCTGCCTTCATCTGCTGCTGTGTAACCTGTAAATCTGGGTAAGAATCTCTATTTCTTTACAGACTTCCTCTCCATTTTTTTTTTGTTTATAACTATGCATAAATTATATAAGCACCTGACTAGTGTATATGAATTTTTATTTAATTTTTTTACTAATATCGATAAATTCTATGAAGTTTAAGTAATGGAAGGATTTATTTATTGGACGTAAACAAACATCAGAGGTACTAAATGTAACTTTTTAAACCACATGAGGTCCACGTATAATTACAACATATCTCAGGGAAGAGCAATGAAAATTATTCCTTGATCTGAAAGAATTTGTTAAGATCTTATAAATAAGTTGACAATTTCTTAATTTTTTTTAAAGAGCATATAAGCTCCTAATATTTTATGCTTCGGCTTATAAGATCTTTTCTTAAAAAACTCTACCAAACACATTGTAGTATGGTTTAAGCTGTCAAACATATCCACAAGGCCCAACAAGGCCTAACAAGTCATCCTTGATTAAAATGAAGGCCCAAATCCCATTTTATCCCTAGTTATCGGGTATGATCGACATGTGGCAAGATCCTAGGCTGCTAGGTGTCATCCATACATTAGGAGAAGTATATAAACCCCTTATGAAGATTTCAGGTATGTTAACCACCTTATTTATTATCTTTATGCTTCCAATTATAGAACTCCGACCCACATAACTAACTTGGTTGTCAGAGTGCTTAAGTTCGGATCCATCCGACACCTCCATACCTTGTGCAGATCTCAAGCTTATTTCCCTGCGCCTCGTAGCTAGTGTGCAACCGTACAACCCATGATCGTACGTATTGCAACCAAGTCCATCATTTTTGTACTATCTGTAGAAAATAATCCAAAGATCTCACAATTAATTGAGGTGAGAATGGAGGGCGATTAGTTGAGGCTAGATGAAGAACTAAGCAGTTCAAACACTCGATCGGGAAAAGAGGCCGTACTGATAGCCGCGGGAGTGATAGGACCAAGTCAGGATATTTTGGTTCGTCTCACTTAAAGGAAGTTGAAAAAGTATTGATGTCAACGGAAGTTAAGGAATCCTTACAGAGTGTGAGGGATCATGAGAATCTAGAAATAACCCATGGCCACCTAGGCCGTTCTTCAAGTAAGAAGATCATGGAACGGCAACAAAAGGAATCTGATGGTTAAAAATTGTAATAGAAAGAGGATTGACCCCTTGAAATCAGAGCTCTAGCCAATAGAGTAAGAGATCTTGCAGTCATCAACATTCCCACCATACAAAAGAAGGGCTCACTCTTTATGGTAGAGAACACTACAGAGCTTTCCTCCCATGGCTCCAAGGTACTAGACTTGCCGAAGTATGATGCGAATAAAGATCCCCAGGAACATGTAACATCTTTTGAGCACATAATGCACTTATATGGTTTTTTAGATGCCATGAATCCTCAGATTTTCATAACAACTCTATAGGAGCGGGCTCAAGAATGGTTTACTTCATTGCTCGAAGCTGCAGTGGTTATGTACAAGCAATTGGTTAGAAAGTTCTTGTACCAGTTTGCCAACAAAAGAAGAGCAAAAAGCTCTACCACATGCTTATTCACTATCAAACAGATGAAAGAAGTGGATTGGCTCGGGAAGCGCGGCGGAAGAACGAAAAATAAAAATATTAATGATTCAAAGAATAAAAATACCGATCAAGGGGTTTACACTTGATCTATCTCGGGCATTTGGTGTATACTAAAAATACAAAGGCTAAGCATCGCAAGAAAAATGAGATGAAAAAAGTAAAACCTTGAATTTACCTTTGAAGTTTTTCTTGCATGACTACAAACATTGATTCCTCATCTCCAGATCCGTTCAAGGATGGGATCTTGATGATGAGATCCTCTAAAGTCGTCCACCCTCCGACTAATAGAACGTGGTCTCCTCGTGCTAGCAAGAACGACCATGAAAGAGTAGAGATCAAAATAACCGCTATCAATTAACGTGTTTTGACTTCATTTCCTTTTTCTTTGATTTCTAGACCAAAAGAAGAACTAATAAGATGGAGAGAATAAGAGAAAGAGAGACGAATTTTGAGAGGTGCAGAGATTAGTGTATGTTGTGTGTGTAGCTAGAGTTAGATGTAGGTATATATTTGATCTAGTCATACATGTATATGGAGTTCTAACCTAGACTCCGAAACAACCATCCTAACCCTAGCAACCCCTCATGCACGAATTTTCCTCAAGAAAATCAACCAACACTCTCCAAAAAAATCCTCCTTGACCTAGTCAAGGACTAACCAAGGCCTTGGATTTGTATTTAATAGACCGGGCTCAATTAATTAAAATTAAGTGAAACACACGTCTAATGGACTTTAACTAAAATCTAATTTAATTACAAGCCCAATATTGAACTCCTCATCTTTTAATCTAATTAAAAGATCAAGCCCATGCTCTCTCTTTTAATTTTGAACCAAACCGAATTAAAATTAATCCAATTAATTTTATTAGCTATTTAAAATTTTAATTAATCTAATTAATTAAATTTCAAGTCATCCATTCAATAAATAAATGATCCAATAATTTATTCCATTCAAGAATTAATTTAATCCAATTAAATTAATTAGACTCTTTTAGAATTAATTCCATCTCGTTATAGTGGTAGTATGTGATTCTTTAGGTTCACCCTCAACTATACTTGGGCGTTTATGACCAACACAGTAAATTAAATTAAATTTAATTAATTATTTATGATTATCCCATAATCAGAAATAGCCCGTCACCATGAGTGGCCATCCAGCAACAGCCCATGGCACTAGAGACTATGGCATGAACATTTAGGCTCCGAGTTATATGAGTATGATCCTACTGTCAACCGTCTCCTAGACTCAGTCTAGGGTATGAAATTGGGTGTCAATTTCCATTCTTGACTAGGCAACTATACTTGATACTCAAGATGTGAATACTCTACTCATCCTGTCTAGGAAACTATCCCTAATCAATCAATCACTTTGGGCAAAGACTTTTAGAGTTTAAACCATCTTAGAGCGTATACGAGATCTCGATGTGTAGCACCCCCTACTCACTATATTTAATTATCACTATTTCATCATTTCCTTAATTACAACTCATTTTATAACTTCTTTACAACCCGTAAAATAAATTTTATTTTATCAATATAATATATAAATATCATAAGAGATAATAGATATATCCAAAAGGTTATATATACCCTCACCAGATGTCCTCATTACATAACCTCAAAGGAGAATAGCGTAATAGCCAACTGTACAAAATTTTAAATGCAAACCCGACAAAACACTAAAATATTTAACAACCAAATACCAAAAAGTCCCGGCTTTAAATGTCTTGGCTAACCCACCTAATAAGAACAACATCATGACTCAAGTTCAATGTAGCTAGTTAGTGTGACCTATCCCCTGAAAAGTAAATGGCAAGGAATGCTCTGCTTACTCAGTACGTATACCCAACCAGTTATGTACACATAGGCCGCAAGTCACGTACAATGCAATCACATCAACTAACAAATATTCGTCATACAGCAACAGCAGATGTAAGGAATACCCACGACTATAAATCAATCCACGACATAATATTTGACGTTATCGTTTATTAACTAAGGGCCTACTTACTCTAATTGGGGTACATCAATCAATGATTTTGTCGGCCATCATCATCTCAGTCAATGTCATATCATATACAACACAGTGTATGTGATATCCTCACACTCTCTATTTAGTGTGTAGCAATATTAGCACAGGCTCATCACAACAAGCATGGCATCCCCACACCAGTCCAGTGTGTAGCTAACAGTACAAGATATTCCCCGCTACCCGAAATACCCCGGTACCCCATGCGCTATGGTACCTAGCTTTATTTATTTATTTTTCATATCACATCATCAACCACATCATTATCAATCAGATTATCGTAAACCATTGACTATGTTCCTAATTAGGTAAGCACCATCTTTTATTTCAATTCACAACAGCAATATCGCTAACTTCATCATTCTGTTCTCTATAATAATTACTTTATCAATAATAACTTCCCAATTCGATTTCATGCAACAATCAATTATACGGTTATATAATCATACTCTCACGTCCATGCATTACAATCACATATAACACATAATAATAATTCCACTGATATTAAGGTAATCCAACAAATAGTCCAAAACTAACTATATAAACAACCAATATACAAAATCCACGTATATAAATATAAATCCAAGTTCACGATCAAATATAAAAAATCAATATATATAATATATAATACTAAACATATCAATATATATATATATATAAACCCAATTAGCTATACTTACCTCAAATTCCAAAATGATTCAATTAACACAAGGGACTGCTCAACCCTCTATTTTGTCGTCACGTCCTATAATAAAATATTATACATATAATCAATATATAGAACATCATAAACTATAAATAAAATATTATATAATGTACGTACATTTTCCACCAATCTCTTAATATTTGATTTTTATTGAAGTCCAAACCTCTGTTCAACCAAATGGACTTGGACTTCAAGTATGGACCGGACTTGATTTAATCAAATTAAATTAAGTCCAACCAAATTCCATTGGACAATAATTAATTAAATTAATTTTAGACCAACCAAGTCTAAAGATTTATTTAATCCAATTAAATAAATCTAAGCCCAAATTCTAATTCATTCATCCAATCAATTAATTAAGCCAAACAAAATAAATTAATCTAATTAATTTAAAGGTATTAAGCCCAAAATTAATTAATCTAATTAATTTATTCTTGAGCCATCCATCAAATGGACTATTAAATAAATGATCCAATCATTTATATATATTTTTTGAATTAATTTAATCCAATTAAATTAATCCATTTCTTCTCGAAGTAATTCCAAATTAATTCCACGAATTTCGTAGTAGATTTGTGTGTGACTCTTTAGGTTCATCCTCAGCTAGACTTGGCGTTGTGTTCAGCACAAATAATTAATTAAATTTAGTATATTTAATTATTTTTAATTAATTATTAATCGGAAACGCATGTCACCATGGGTGGCCGTTTAGCAACTATTCTGGCACTAGAGACTAAGTGAATGTTGGCGTGAATATTTAGGCTCTTAAGTTCCGTACAAGTATGGTCTTTCTGTCGATCATCTCTCGACCTTAGTCTAGAGCATGTAATTGAATGTCGGTTCCTGTCTTGGATCAGGCAACTATGCTGAATACTTGAGATGCATTTACTCTTTTGATCGACAAAGGAAACAATTTCCTATTCGACCAATACTATGGTCATAGACTTAGAGAGTCTAAACCATCTCAAAGCGCATAGGAGATATAACCATCATATACTGATAGAGGACAAATTCTATCTTGAAATCCACCATCCTCAATACATAATCCAACTACACTGGAAAAGGCTTATAATGACCACATCCAAGACACAGTCATCTCTCGCCAGATCCAAGATATAGCCATCATATGCATGCGACTGCCATGATTCCTCAAGTCCAAGGACTAATCCTGTACTATCAAAATCGGGAATTCAAGTCAACCGACCAAGCCTACAAGGCTTCTATATGACAATTCCCGCCAGCCAATTCAATCAACTAACAACCTTGTCAACTAATCCACTAAAATTGCATAAACATCCCATGTTTGTCGCCGATGAAACACAACACTCATCCAATGAATGCAATACTTAGTGCAAGTCTCTATAGGACTCTCGATGCCCAATCTCGAGGTCCTCGACTTGGAACATTTCTAACCAAGCCTCAGAAGTTGGTTTCATAGCTGTCATCCAATGCGCATCCCAACTACATAGGTTATTCAATTGGTCTGTGGGCATTTGTTGTGACATTAAAACACCGTTCAACGTAAGTAATAAACACAATAAACACATGGTGTCACAGATGAATGCTTACTACATTCATCAAGATAATATCACATTCATAAAAATTGCTAAATGATTATCAAAATTGCCAATCCAATTGGCTTTATGATCACCATTTCGAACACTAACTTATCAAGAGAATTAGTTATTCGTACCGGCAAAAAATGAGCAGATTTCGTTAATCTATCCACAATTACCCAAATAGCGTCATGCTTTCTAAATGTACGTGGCAACCCCACGAAAAAATCCATAATGATCTTTTCCCACTTCTATTCTGGTATTGATAGAGGTCGAAGTTTACCTACTAGAGCCTGATGTTCTGCTTATACTTGTTAACATGTCATACATTTAGCCACAAATTCAGCAACTTCTTTCTTTATTGTCTGCCACCAGTAGTAAGGTCTTAAATTTCGATACATTTTTGTAGTACCAGGGTGCATCGCATATGGTGTATTATGAGCTTCTCACAAAATCTCTTCTCGTAACCCATCTATGTCAGGCAAACAAACTCGTTCCCCATTCACTATCACTCCATCAACTCTTATCGAAAAATTTGGTTTCTTACCTAGTTTTATCCTTTCCAGAATCTGTAATAAGAAAGGATCTCGAGTCTGCACTTTTTTTATTTGATCCACAAAGTCTGGTTTAAGTTGCAAGGCTGCTAATAAACCCGCTATCTGATCCACCTCCAATTTCGTATTCATAGAGCTCATCTCCAATAGCAATGTATGATAGTAACTCCCCAAATTGGCCAATGTACTTGAACTCTTTCTACTCAAAGCATCTGCTACCACGTTTGCCCTTCCTTAGATGAAAGTCAATAGTGCAATCATAATTATTCAGCAGTTCTGTTCATCTTCTTTGTCTCAAATTCAATTTCTTCTGTGTCAAGATATATTCAAACTTTTATAGTTAGTAAGGATCTAAAATTTTTCTCTGTACAAATAATGTCTCCAGATCTTCAGCGCATGCACAATCACGGCTAACCCTAAGTCATGTGTGGGATAATCTAACTCATGGTTCCTTCATTAGCGGTATGCATAAGCAATTACCTTTCCATTTTGCATTAACACACATCTCAAACCCTATTTAGAAGCATCAGTATACACTATATATCCACCGCTAGCAGATGGCAAAACCAAAATCGGAGTGGAGGTCAGTTTCTTCTTCAACTCATCAAAACTTTATTAGCACTGTTCCGTCCACTGAAAATATACCCCTTTCTCAGCAACTTGGTCAGAGGACCAGTAACTATAGAGAAGCTCTCAACAAATCTCCTGTAATATCCAGCCAACCCTACAGACTTTAGATGCATTCTTTGGTACTCTCCATTCTATAATAGCTTTCACTTTTGAAGGGTCAGGCATAACACCATCACCAGATATCACATGCCCAAGAAAAACCACCTGATTTACCCAAAATTCACATTTGCTTAATATAGCATATAACTCCTTTTCTTTCAAAATCTGTAACAGTATCCTTAGATGTTGCGCATGCTCTTCTCTATTCTTCGAGTACACCAAGACGTCATTTATAAAAATAATAACAAAGTGATCCATATATTCCTAAAATGACATCAACACCGTTGGTGCATCTGTTAATCCAAAGGGCATTACCAAAAACTCATAGTGACCATAACGAGTACGAAAAGTTATTTTTGATATGTCATTCTCTGCTATCCTCAGCTGCCAATACCTAGACCTCAAATCGATCTTTGAAAATATTGTAGCTCTCTATAATTGGTCTAGCAGGTCATCAATCCTCGGTAATGAATATTTATTCTTCACCGTTACCCTATTTAATTGGCAATAATCGACACATAACCTCATACTCCCATCTTTCTTCTTCACAAACAGCACTGGTGCTCCCCATAGTGAAGTAGTCTGCCTGATAAACCCTTACCCCAAACATTCTTCGATTTGCTTTTTAAGCACTTGTAATTCTTCAAGAGCCATTCTATACGGTGAAATAGAAATTGGGGCAACTCCTGGAAGTATTTTTATGGCAAAATCCACTTCTCTATGCGGCGGCAAACCTAGTAAGTTATCAGGGAATACTTCAGGGAAGTCTCTCACTACCAGGATTTCCTCTAATGTGGGATTAACCCTCTCAGTATGTACCACATGGGCTAGATATGCCTCACAACCTTTTAACATCAATCGTCTTGCCTCTATGGTTGATACTACACAAACTGGTACTACTTGATGATCCCCTGCAAATATTCCATTCGGTTCGCCAGAATATTCGATCATCACTTCCTTTGTATAACAGTTAACTATTGCTTTATGTTATGCCAACCAATCCATACCCAAAATCACATCAAACTCCTTCAAATCCAGCAGTACAAGATCCACAAATAAATTTACATATCCGATCCTCACTAAGCTCGCTTTCCTAACACTATTGACTACCACACCCCCCCCCCCAACGGGCAAATAAACCATCAAACTACATCCCAAAGAGCTATTCTCTCCCGATATTTTAGATGTAAATTCTGATGATATATATGAATGCATAGAGCCAGGATCAACCAAAACATAAGTCTCAATGTCAAATAACAATATTGTACCTGATATCACGTCATTCGATACTAGGGCTTCCTCCCTAGTCATGTTATATATCCTTGCTTGGGTCTACCCTTGAGTAACTTGTGTTCTAGCCCCCCTCATACTGCTATCAATAACGTGGTTACTATCTTTGTTGCCAGTGCGTCTACCTCTGCCTCTGCCTCTCTCAGCTCCCCTGCCACTATTGCCAACACTGCTTTGGCTCTGGGTTCCACTAGCTAGACTTCGAACCATACCTGCAGTCTAACTGGGACAATTCCTAGCTATGTGTCCCCTACCTCCACAGCGATAACACGTCTTAGCTATATCATCCTGTCTCCAACATGGCCCTAGATGTTGTCTTCCACAGGTAGAACAACTAGGAGGGAAAACTATTGTCGACCATAACTCTGTCCAGCTCCCCTACTCGATCCAGTAGAAAGCGTAGCAAATGAGTTGCGTTCAAACGAACCTCTGCTAAAGCCCGTGGATCCACCGAACCTCAGTCCACTACTTCCTCGAAAAATGGGACCACCACGTGTAAAGTTCTCACTTCCCGCTGAGAATGAACGGTCGGTTCCCCTCTTGGTCAACCTACTTTATTCCCCTATTGTGTACGTTGATTTTCTCTTCGCTTCCCCCTTCTTCTTGTCTTCAATTACTGCTTCTTCCATCCAGACCGTTGATTCAACAAGAGTTTTAAAATTCGTAATTCTAACTGTGAGGCCCTTTTTTATCTGTGGTCATAGCCCCTGCTCAAAATGGTAACAACGATCCTCCTGAGTCGATATTGTTTCAGGTGCATACTTGGCTAGTGCAGCAAAATGGAGCTCATATTCTACCACCGTTTGATCATCCCCTTAATCTAAATTTGAAACTCCATCCTCTTCTTATCTTAGTACATCTTGGGTCTGTATTTATCATCAAACTCTTTCTGAAACTCATCCCAAGTTATTTCTCTTGGGTCATATCCCCTTTTTATAGACCTCCACCAAATTAAGGCATTCCCCACAAACAAAGAAACAACATACTTAAGTCGATTCTCTGGAGTGTAATTCACTAACTTCATCACATCTTCGACTTTTTCCCACCATCTCTTAGCAACCTCTGGGTCTAGGGTACCCTCAAATTCTGTAGCCCCCATCTTGCTGATTCTTTCATAATTATGATGAATTGTAGGACCTACAGTGCTAGCGCTGGAGTGGATGCGTGCGCTTGTGCAAGTCACTGCAATTGAGCTTGTGCTTGGGCCTAAAAGGCCATTTGAAAGATCAGTGCATACTCTGGTGTAATCCTGCCACAGAGCACCACCGGGAGGACTTGGAGCATTAGCACCAACACCCTCTCGACCTACTTCCACCCTACCTGCACTTGTAGGTGCCACTGAGCCCTCTACGAACTCCACTACCTCTTCCTTATTAGCTAAAGGGTCAGCACGTGCACCTTGAGAAACCATCCTGCATTAAACAATTCAATGATTAGGTACATCTCACAATCAACCTATTACCTTAAAAACGTAGACCTGCTCTGATACCACCCAATGTAGTATCCCCTACTCATTACATTTAGTTATCACTATTTCATCATTTCCTTAATTACAACTCATTCTATAAGTAATTTCTTTTCAACCCATAAAATAAATTCTATTTTATCAATACAATATATAAATATCATAAGAGACAATACATATCGCCAAAAGGTTATATTTACCCTCACCAGATGTCCTCATGTACATAACCTCAAAGGAGAATAATGTAACAGCCAACTGTCTAAAATTTTAAATGCAAGCCCGACAAAAGACTAGAATATTTAACAATCAAACAACCAAAAATCCTGACTTCAAATGTCACACCGACCCACCTAATAAGAACAACAGCACGACTCAAGTCCAATATGGCTAGTCAGTGTGACCTATCTCCTGAAAAGTACGTGGCAAGGAATGAGCTGCCTACTCAATAAGAATAGGTAACCAATCTATATATGTACACATAGACCACAAGTCATGTACAATGCAATCACATCGACTAATAAATATTCGTCATGTAGCAACAATAGATGTAAGGAATAGTGCATGCCCACGACATAATATTTGATGTTATTGTTTATTAACTAAGGGCCCTACTTACTCTAATTGTGGTAGATCAGTCAATGATTTTGTCGGCCATCATTATCTCTGTCAACTTCATATCATAGACAGCATAACATACCCGTTGTATGTGATATCCCCACAATCTCTATCCGAGTGTGTAGCAATATCAGCATAGGACATCACAATAAATATGGCATCCCCACACCAACCCAGTATATATCTAACAGCACAGGATATTCCCCGCTACCCGAAATACCCCGGTATTAATTAATTCAGTATTGTTCGATAAAAATCCCAAGCCTTGAGGTGGCCCATGCCCAAGAAGGAAGGCCAAGCAAGGAAAACCCACCTAAATACTGGCACTTTCACAAGGACGTGGGCCATGATACAAAATAATGTTTTAGCTCAAAGATGAAATTGAAACACTCATTCGCCCAGGGTAGTTAAAGAAATTTGTTTCACATGAAAATCAAGTTCTTTAACGTACGCTAGAGCCCCAAAAGGGGGGAGAGCAAAGGCAAACGAGTTGGTCAAGGGAACCAAGAGCCACTGCCTAACCTCAGTACACCAACAACACAGAGAGGAAATAAAAGACCCAAACATAGATGATACCGACATAGGAGGGGCGTGATCAATACAATCCCTAGAGGATTGACAGGAGGAGACTCGAGGTATGCAAGAAAATGTACACCTAACTCCCACTCTAGAAATAATTTCATGTTCAATGTGCAAAAAAGGGAAAGGAAGGGGCCTATAAGTTTTCATGATAATGACTTAGTAGGAGTAGAGGAATCCTAGGATGACCACTAGTTATCTCAATGGATGTAGCGAATTTTCAAGTTAGGAAGATATTAATAGATATGGAAGGCTAATAGATATCATCTTGCTAAATTTATTAAGGAAAATGGGCTTAGACTTTTCTATCTTAAAACCGGTAGCAAGTCTTCCGGGCTTCGGAGGGCCAAACGTTATGCCGCTAGGAATAATAGATTTACCCACCTCATTAGGTATGGACCCGACAAGGAGAACAATGATGGTGAAATACCTAATGGTAGATGAACCTTTTTCATATAATATCATATCTAATTTTCATAAACAATTGAAACTCCCAATGAAAGATGACATGGGAGTTGTAAGAGGTGATCAGAAAACAACTAGGGAATGCTATAACTTGCCAGTAGTAGGGTTAGAGGAGAAAAACAAGCAGAAAATAGGTCGAACTCCAAAATAGAAGCAAACCCAAGTGAAGAAGGAACCGAGCTTAGGATCTTATCAATAGAGAATAAGGAGATTGAGTTGTTCCTAGGGTACCCAGACAAGGTAACCAAGGTCGGAACTTAGATAGATACAATAGTTAAACTATCAATGGTCAACTTCTTAAGACAAAACATTGATATTTTCAGATGGGAGCTGAAGGACTTACAAGGATTAGACATAGAAGGGATTGTTCATCACTTAAATGTGGATACTACTACAAAACCTATCTAATAAAAGAAGAGAAGCTTTGGCATTAAAAGAAACAACATTATCGCAAATGAAGAGGACAAGTTGTGGAAGACATAATTATTCGTGGAGTTATAATACACTGAGTGGTTTGCCAACATGGTAGTGGTACACAAAGGATTGGGCAAATAACGCATGTGTAGGGATTTCACCACCTTGAATAAGGCATGTCGTAAAGACCCTTATCCACTACCTCGCATTGATTCACTAACAGATTCCATAACAGGTTGTACACTGTTAAGTATGATTGACACCTTATAAGCCTATCATCAAATATTCATAGCTAAAGAGGACCAAATCCTGACATCTTTTGTTAAAACAAGGGCATCTGCTGCTATAAAGTGATGTCGTTCGAACTAAAAAATGCAAGGGTCACTTACCAAAGGCTAGTTAATCGGATGTTTGAAGGGCTGATTGGGGAGATAATGGAGGTATACATGGATGATATGGTGGTAAAAAAATCAAGAGGAGAGAAGATCACTTGGGCTATTTAAGGGAGTGTTGCAGGGTCGTAAGAAAGTGCAGCATGAACCCGACAACATGTAAGTTAGGGTTTAATGGGGAAATTCTTGGGCTATTTAGTGATAGAAAGAGGAATCAAGGTAAACAACCAGAAAGTAAAAACCATCACAAGAATAGATTCCCCAAAAATCGGTTAAAGAAATCTTAAAGTTGATAGGTTGTGTAGCTTCTATAGCGAGATTCCTGTCCAGGTCGAAAGATCCTAGTCTTCCATTTTTCAAGACATTAAGAAAGATGAAGGAGTTTACATGGATAGATGAGTGTGTACTTTTCTACACCACTAGTCCTATCAAAGACAAAAAGTGGACAACCACTCATGTTGTACTTAGCAATATCGAATTCAGCTATAAGTTCAGTCCTCACAAGAGAGGTAGACAATTTTCACAAACTGGTATACCATGTGAGTAAGCTATTGCAAGGAGCTGAGTTATGATACATGGAGATCGAAAAGTTTGTTTTATCCCTGGTGACATCGGCTAGAAAATTGAGGCTCTATTTCGAATCACATCATATAATAGCGCTCATTAATCAACCTCTGAAGCAAATCTTATCCAAACTGGATGTGTCAGGTAGGTTGGCAAAATCGGCGATTGAGTTGAGAGAAATCTCTATTGCCTTTAGAGTTAGAAAAATGATAAAAGCACAAGTATTGGTAGATTTCATCACAGAGTCGAATATGCAAGAAGCAATTGTGTTGGAGGAGAAGGAAGAAAAGTGGATAGTCCGTGTGGAAGGCTCATCCATGTCAAGACAAAGAGGCGGAGGTCAAATTGAACTTTCAAGTCACAAATAATAAAGCAGAATATGAAACCTTCATAATAGGATCACGTATGCTCAGAAAATTCTGAACAAAAGAGGTACGGGCTCTTACTAACTTGCAATTGGTTGCTAATCACTATTTATGAGCATATGAAGCAAGGGATGAAAGAATGAACAGTTACCTTAAGTTAGTTTGGTCACTGACCGAGGAGTTTGGAAGGTTTAACTTGCAACAGATTCCAAGGTCCAAAAATGAGAAAGCTGATATACTGGCCCAATTTGCAAACCTGTTGATAGGAATAAAATCAAAACTAGTATCAGATACCTCAAAAATCAACAAGAATTTAGAGAGGGAAGAAGAAGAGGCAGTGTTAGTGTCGATTGACCAGAAGAGTTGGAAAGAGGAAATAGTGCGATACTCATCCACAAGAAAATGCGAGAGGGTCAGAGCAGACAGAGAACACTTCCTGAGGCAAGCATTAAATTATTATGATATAAATGTGAACTTTACAAAAGGACTTTCGAAGGATCGATGCTGAGATACTTGGACCCCCATGAGGGACACTGTGTCATTAGGGAAATCCATGAGAGTTGTTGTGGAAACCACTCTAGGCGGCGGTCCTTATGTAACAAGTTTAGCGACAAGGATACTTTTGGATGACCTTAGTTGCCGATGCAAGATATTTCACCAAAATATGTGAACAATGCCAAAATTACGCCAATCTAATCCACACCCCAGCATCAAACCTGGAGGTCACTAAAGCTACATATGTATTTGACTTATGGGGAATTGACATCGTGGACCCTTCCTACAATAGAAGGGGGAAAAAAAGTTTATATTGGTGCAATGAAGTACTTTAGTAAATAGGTTGAAGTAGAAGTGGTCTCTAGAATCACAAATAGAGAAGTAGTAAATTTCTTTAGTAGAAGATAGTTTTTAGGTTTAGGGTTCCAAAAACCTTGATCTTAGAGAATGGAGCACAACTCCAAGGTCGAAAGATCGTAGATTTGTGTAAAGAAATGCACATCTTGCAAAATTTCACTTCGATGGGAAACCGAGGGCCAATACACTAGTGGAAGTGATTAATAATAATTCAACAAAATTTAAAGATCAGACTTGACAGAGCTAAGACAACATGGATAGAAGAACTCCTTGGGGTATTATGGGCCTACCGAACTACACCACGAACATCCACTAAAGAGACTCCTTTATGTGTTGTGTATAGATCTGAAGTCATCGTCCTTGCTAAAATCGAAATGAAACCATGAGTGTCGTGGCTTACAACTAGAAGGAAATTAAGTGGCAAGACGTCTAACCTAGAGATAGTAGAAGAGAAGAGAGAAGTCACGTATGTTCAAACACTCCAATTCAAGTACACTATAACACGAGACGCAAGAGAAAAAGGCGAAAATCGTTGCTTTCGAGTGAAAGACTTGTTCCTAAAGAAAGTGGAAGTGTCAAAGCACATGGAAAAACTGGATACCAATCAAGATGGACCATATAAAGGAGTGAAGATCTGCAATAGAGGAGATGAACGACCATGACCATGCAACATAAGTAATTTGTAAAAATTCTACACTTAACTTGGTTCCTGGTTTTCATGTGGTTTGATTATATTTTGTTAAAGCTCATTAATATCTATCTGAAACACTTGGCATCCTTTTGTAAAAGCACTGTGAAACGAATACGATATAATCAATATTATGTGTTTATGCTATTGTGTGCACTAGCATGGCGATCAACGACAAAGCTGTTAAGGTTTAAGAACAAAGACCAATTGGTCAGATCGACATAACCTTTTAATGTTTAAACAAAGACCAAATGGTCGGAGCCACAAAACCTCTCAAGGTTTAAAAACAGAGATCAAATTGCCAAGTGAGAAAACCTCTTCAGGGTTTAAAAATAAAGACCAAATGGTCAGAGTGACAAATGAAAAAACCTCTTAAGGTATAAAAACAAAGACCAAATGGTCAGAGCAATAAACCTTTTAAGATTTAAAAAGACAAATGGTCGGAGTAACGAAACCTCCTACGATTTAAAAACAAAGACCAAATGGTCGGAGTAACGAAACCTCCTACTTTTTAAAAACAAAGACCAAATGGTCGGAGCAACAAAACCTATTAAAGTTTAAAATAAAGACTAAATGGTTGGAGTGGCAAAATCTCTTAAGGTTAAAGTCCAAATGATTGGAGTGACAAAACCTCTTAAAGTTTAAAAATAAAGACCAAATGATCGGAGCGATTAAACCTCCTATGGTTTAAAACCAAAGACCGAATGCTCGGAGCGGTGAAGCTTCTTAAGATTGAGAAGCTAATTTGATGTTTAAGTTTTTCACGATTTAAATTTAAATCTAAAAGAAAAACCCTGAAGACAACTCACGATGCGGGGGTAAATAGATTTTGTAGAGTTCTGTTGAAATCTTAATTAGCATCTAGAAGCAATATGGGCTTTTTAGAGTGGTTTGCATATTCACGGGCAGGATCCAAAAGTAAAGACGAAAACAACTAGACAAAATTTCATTTAATAAAGTCTTTTGATACAGAGAATCACAGAAAAGGGGGTCAGATGCTAGCTAAGTGTGGTGAGAATAGCTATTCAAAATGTTCCTTTGAAGCTATCTTAAGTGGTACCTTGAGAAACCCTGCTGTGAAAAGGATCACTAGTAGGAAGTTGAGAAGCGCTAAAAATATCGGCAAACTCGTCATTCTCCCACCAGGGATTGATAAGCTAATTCTCAGGGAAATCCTCTAGCTTCCGATCCTTGAGAAAACTAACCCTAAAAATATCAAAATTGTCCTTCAAAGCGTTGAGAAGCTTTATCTAAACCAGACATTTGTAAAAGCTCATAAATTCTTCTATAGTAGCTCAATTGATGATTGTCGCTTCGAAAGCTTGAGATTTAATGAAATCACGAGCTTTTTCCATGCGTGTTTTCTTGAGGGTCACAATATATTCCTCAAATTATAGATACCTATTCTAGCCCTCATCAAGCCTTGAGTCGTATGCCTTGTCTTGTTTAGACTGATGTCCTGCTTTGAGATCTTCCATAGACTTCTTTGCAGTGGATAAGTCCCTCGTCAACTTAGCTCTCTCTTTCTCCAAGTGCTCGTTCATGATGTTCTTCGAAGCAAGTTGCCAGCGAGCTTCATCCAATTCGGCTTCCAAGTTAACCTGGGCCAACTCATCTTCCTTCTTCTCATCTTCCAAATTCTAAATCCACACTTCTGTATCTCCACGATCGTATCTCCAATAGGAACATTGCAAACTCAAAGCGTAGAGGATCTCATAGCGTACAAAATAAAGAGAATTAGAAACTAATGTAGGCCTTGAAGTGCAAAGTATGGAAATTTGAATGTTGGTAAGTATTTGCTCTCATCATCTCCAACCGAGCATGCTGAAGGTTAGCCAAAGCTATTTGGTCCTTTAGAAGAAGACAAGCTTTGTATAATTCGAATGAGGTTTTGCCAGCACGGTTATAAAAAATATAGATACTCCCCCACACTTGCCAATCAGGAGTAAAGGTCTATTCATCGAGAAGAAGGCTAGTAGAAAGATTTAATCTTGGTCAATCTCAGCCCTCGCCCTTGCAAAGCAACGATAACAAATCTCCAGTTTTTTAATATCTTTGTCAATGCCCTCCAGAGTGAGATGATTGAAAGCCTCAACTGCCATGTATACAGGAGATTTAAACTGATGACCCCTATCCTCCTCGGCATGTCTAGTGCAAGAACCCTCAGCAACATATGTCTTCTCCTTCAAAGAATGCTTTTTGTGAGACTTTTTCGACCTACTTTCCTCAAGGTGAATTGGGTCTTCTGCATCTGTATTATTTTATTTACAAGGCCTCTAAGAGTTCTCATTAAAGCAATTAGGAAGGGGGAGGTTTCATTTTCACAACCTTTTAAATTTTATCCTAAGACGACCCCTCACACCTACTCTTGTGTCGATGCTGTCTTTTCAACTCAATAAGGTTTGTCTCTGCTTCTATCTCCACATCAACAACTTCAATATCTTCGACCATCTCAACTGGATTGGTTGGCCCGGATACTGCATGACAGGCTCGACGGCAACAGGCAGTGGCAAAGTGTCCCGATCAAGGGATTCAATGCGAGGAGTAGAGGGGACAAATAATGACTCAAAGACCAAAGTGATCCCTGTCGCGGACTATAGCTAGTAATTCATCCTTGCTTCTATCGACCGTCATTCTCTGCCATTGCATCTCGAGCAACCATATCTACAAAAGGATAAAAAATACTAAGTCTACAACAAAAGCAAATATGGATGTCAGAAAGGCGACAGATAATCTAAGATTCTGGTAGTGCGAATGGAAGCAGATGACAACCTAATCAAGCTAAGAATATCCTCCTTTAAGAGTTCCCCAAACTTATAACCAGTCAACACATTCTCAATTAAATTTTTCTTCCTAAGATGGACCACCTAAACAACGTAAAGTGGGCTTTTGGAAGCACCACTAAGTAGGGACATTGTAAGGATGACAAGTAGAGGCTTCAAGATAAAAGAAATTACTCTTCCACAACCTAACAGAGTTTATAAAAGTTTACCTACAAATCTAC
This sequence comes from Sesamum indicum, assembly GCF_026168435.1. NCBI lineage: Eukaryota > Viridiplantae > Streptophyta > Magnoliopsida > Lamiales > Pedaliaceae > Sesamum > Sesamum indicum. The sequence continues at coordinate 4,340,909 of NC_142667.1, read as the reverse complement.
ATTTACGGCAAGCATTAATGTAGTATAACCAAGGAGTCTGAAACCTAGTGGAATCTGTTATAGTGAATAAGGCCAAGAAATTTAAAAAGAAGGTTCCTGTTCAAAATATTGCATCATGATAATGAAGCAAAGGATGTCACTATTAAGTTGGGGACAAGTTCCTTGGGGCTAACCCTTAACTGGTTAATAATGTTAGCAATACGATCGTCTATAGGAGAATGGAGCCTAGCATCTAAGTTTGGAATATGGAAAGTCGGACAGTTTAGGGGAAGACGATGCATAACCTGGTCGTGTTTTGGAATTACAGATGTTGTAATCAAGAGGAATATGGTAGTAGTGACGAAATTTGAGAACATCCTTGATAGTAAGAGAAGACCTAATAGAAAGAGCTTCATTAATCCGAGCCCTCTTCATCTTTGGAAACATGCAGATAACCCACTTGAACCTCAGATTTTGCGGTCGCTATTTCTCTAAATCCCGAAAGATGAGAAAGGGTAGATGACGATTCCAGTTGGAATAAGAATCATGACTAGAACTCAAACTCGAACTACTATACATAATATATACGTAAAATAGAGGGAAGAAATAGGAATACCTAGGGTGGAGTTGGATTCACTGAGGAAGCAATGGAATCACCAAGAGTATCGGGTCGCAAAGTTTTCAAGAACAAGGTAACAAATAGTAGAAACTTACTTCCTTCATATAGCAAGGACCAAGTCAAAAGGCGGTTGATCCAGTAGAGATGGAAAACAGATTCTCTGATCCAAACGGTAGACAAAAAATGATAATTAATGGGACTCATGAGAAGAATATTCATGATTTAATCCAATACATTCAAAATTTTGGTTGATTTCCAACAAAAACAATATTTGAATTGGGGGAGTAAAATGATGTGGGTTGTTTATTATATATCTAAAATAGGCCATAATATCCATAAGGTCCAACAAAGTTATCTAGGGTGTTCAATTCGGTTAACTAAATTAAATTAAATCGAATCGAATTTTCAGTTTTGGTTCACCTTTTTTAAAAATCAAACTGAATAGATTCGGTTCAGTTTTTTTGATTAAAAAAAACAAAAAAAGATGTTTTTTTAAATACATATAAATAATTTTAGTATTTTTTCAATTTTATCCAAAAATACATATACCAAAATATCAAAATCTGAAAACTAAAATGTATAATGAAAGCAGTCAGCACAAGCACACAACCAAACAAAAAAAAAAAAACAAAACTTTACTTCAGGCATTTCATCAAACACCTTCAAAACAAAACTTGTAAATCAAATTTTTTGAATTTCTTCTACAAACTGTAAAAGAAATTTACAAAGAAAGAAAAATTACCTGAGCGAAGTGTGAAGTTTCTCTTCTTCCGTGAAGAAGAAGAACGAAGTCGCGGTGAGAGAGTCGCTGTGGGTGTGGCTGCTGCTGGAGAGAGTGGAGAATTGGAGTGGTGCGTTACTTGTTTTTCTCATTCACTCATTCTTTTTACTCTTTAGTTTATATTATAATATTAATATATAATATAAAATACTATATTTTTAATATAATATAATTAATAATAAAATATATATTAGTTTTCGGTTCGATTCGATCACCAAACGGTGATGGAAGAAACCAAACTGAAAACCGATCTAAAAAAAATAAAAATTGAATCGAATTTTTTGAACCAAATTTTCAGTTCAGCTGGTTTAACCGAACTGTGAGCACCCCTAAAGTTATCCTTCATTAAAATGAAAACCCAAAGCCCATCTCATCCCTAGTTACTGATAGGATGTATGTTATCACTCAAATGCATGCCTAATTCTAGTGTTTTAGAATGAATTTATTGTATTGATAACTGAATTATCCATCTTTTAGATGAGGGGTCGGTATTAACCCCATTTGAAGAAAAGAGAACCAGAAAAATTCAAATAAAATCAAAAAGTGATCAAAAAAGATGAGAATGAAACTGACTTGAGCATCTGATAGGGCTTGATTTAAAGCTCTAGTCTGTCTATACAAAAGTGGAATCTAAAAAAAAAATTTTACTGCAATTTAATTTCTTTCGTGACAGCAAGTTGAAAGGCAAGAGAGATGACGATTTTGCTGCTATAAAAAGGGATGTGAAGGTTGAATATTAGTATCCAATTTCATATTTGATTACTCTAGTAGTATATACCATCTCTCCTCTTCTCCTTTTTTTTTAGTTTATATTTTTCTATAGGATTTTAGGATTTTCTACACATATGATGTGTAGCTAATCTACTTTTATGATTCAAGGGAAATATTAAACCTAATTGTTATGTTTTGAGATATTAGTTTTAATCTTATTTCATTTCTTGTCTTGATTTACATCTTATGGAATGATTATTATTTATAGATATGATAATTCGATTCGATATTAATTATTCTACTGCTATCCATGAGTTCAATGATTCATAATTTTCATGAACGAGTGGTATGAGTACCAAGCAAATTAATTGTGTGCTTTGCATGATTTATTTGTAGGGACAAGAAAACTAGGTCGGATAATTGCAGCTATTTCAATTGTTTGACTAGGTTCAATTGTTTTCACTGACACAAGTGCTATTATTGAATTGATATGGAACACATCGAGCCCAGTCACGAGATAATAAGTTTTGATTTAGATGTTTGAGTCAAGTCAATTACAATAGGAAAACAGGATTTTGTTATGGCTATCCTAATATATTTCGAAGTTGAATGCTTGGTTGTGAAATTAATCTTGTACGATCAATGATTAACATAATGATTGGGTGATACACTCTCTTGGTTCGAAATTCTTCTCTATTGATTTCTTCCTCATGATTTATCTCTGATTTCAGTTTAGTTTCTATTAGTTAGTAGTAATTCTTAATTCAAACTCCACCCTATTTGGTTACAC